>NC_092811.1:30465185-30745785 GCF_040954645.1 Diabrotica undecimpunctata | reverse complement strand
TAAAATGATTCCTTTTCATTCCTCTAGAACAAGTCTCATGATGTGTTCGCTATATAAGTTAAATAACCTCATTGTTGTCATTAAACAATACAATTATAAAAAAAAGAACAGTATTTCAAAGTAAGCCGAAATTTTCATTTGTTGGACCCAGAGCTAGATCAATTTGGCTCTGAGCAGCTCATATTATATTTAATAATATTTTAATATTTAAAAAACAAATAATTTCAAGATAAATGTCCTTTCCATTTGTTACTATTAACTATCAAAAGACGAAAACTTGAGTACTTAGAGATGTGATGAGAGGGCAAAAATACGCATTATTACACCTTATTATGCAAGGCAAAATCCGAGGAAAGCGTAATGTGGGAAGACAGTTCCTGGTAGTATGAATTCAGTACCAAGTATATTCTTTGTGCGTCTTGTGTTTCTTCCAGCGATAGAGGCCTGTTCCCACACTCCATCGTATGTTGAACGGAAGTAGATGTTAGTGTTTGAATTAGTAATTTTTAGTTCTTTTATCGGTCGTGATGGAAATGTTGATTTCTTGGCATATATCGTATCAAGATGGGATGTATAACTTCGAAAAAATGAATGGTCAACTTTAATTACCTCAAATGGCGTCGGTGTTTGACGAGCATCCTTAACTACCTCAATCCAATCGTCAGGAACCTCTGTCCTAGTTGCAGATTTGATAAGTCCCATATTTTTATCGCACTCTAAGTATGAGTGCCCTCTAACTGGAAATGTCATCATTGATCATTACAGATTCCAACTTTTTTTCTACATGCACTAAATGATGAAGGAACCGAAACATTGTAAAATTTTTGTTTTGGCCACTGCAAGAGTCACAAAAGGTGTTTTGTATTTCGTCGCATAATATTGTACACGAAGTGGTGAACAAGAGAACAAACGTCATCACTACCTCTCTTCCCCACTATTTCTAAATACATGTAGAAGATACTTTGTGATGTAGCCAGTACATGAATATTAAATACGTATTCAGAAAGTTGCCTTTTATACTAGGCATCATTAGTTTGAATATTAGGTACTGGAAAATTGTTTCCGTAATCTATGCAGTTAGATTCTGAAAAATTTGCGTTATTTCTACTGTTAATTCGAGACTGTCGTTTTCTGTCATAGAAAGTGCCTACTTTAGTTTATGTATTTTGTTTTCTACATGTGATTTGTGAATCTCACGATCAAGGGATGCTGAGCGATTCGGAAGATTTGTACCTTTTTTTTTCAACGTCTAATGCTTTAACTTTAATTTGATATTCATCACATACACTACAAGTATCTGTGCGTTAATAACCAAAACTTATATTAAAATCTGTGCAGAATATACTCCGCTATGTTTCATAAGATACTGTCACGTCTTTGTTGTCCTCTAAAAACATCCTATACATTTTTTTACGTTTAATTCTTCTGGTAGATACAGCTTGGTTGAGTCGTGCAGACTATAATGGCTGGTCCGTCTCTTGAATGAGTTGATGTGTCCGCGTACTTTACTTATAATTTCGTAGTCAAGTCTGTGGTGGTTTCCATGTTTTCCCCTTTTATCACTTGGGGCGATCGGCATTGGAATATTACCACGGTAATATTCCAATGTAAAGGACCAAAGAAAAGGACGAATCGGCTCTGTCATAGATAAATAACCTTATAACTTTCTTAAAATATATTTTTAAACGCTCTCATACGATAAATAAAGAGACTTTAGTATTCACAGATATATTTAATATATAAATATATTTATAAAAATATATATTCATATATAAATATATGAATATATAAATATATTCAAAGATATTTTTGAACCTAATTGTCGATTTAATGTTTATACAAGATATGAGTAACTATCATTGTTAACCCTTAGTTAGCGGAGAGTAGTGATCCCTTGAAAAACTGAAATGTATAACAATTTTGTCAGTTGTCATTAATTTTGAACTGATCTTTGATTTTAATAAATAGTAATACAACATTATTGAGACGTCATAGTATCATTTTTTAAGGTAATGTCCAGGTCTTCATCCTAAACAGACTTAATTACACTATTTCTACAACAGTTCAAAATAAGAGATGTACATACCTCAAAAAATGATATTTTTTCAGTTACTTAAAAATTTCTTGGTGTTTCTTGGAAAAACATGTTTAATGCAAATGAAAACTGTAACTCAGCATAAAAATAAGAACTTTTACCACGTTGCATAAGTAAATATAGAAGAAAGAAACGAAGCAAAAGCTAAATATTGTGTAAAAATAAAAAAGTAAAACAAGAGGGAAAATATATTTTAAAGAATAAGCCATTATAGGAAAGATTAAAATTTGAGTAACGGAAGTGATCTTGGACTTGATGGAGGAAAGACATAGGAAAAAAAGCGGCACTCAGTACAGACAAATATACAAGAAATAAAAAACAAAATAAAACTGGCAAAACGTTTATCACGACAACGTCAAAAAATAGAAGATCTAGATGCTAAACACGACACTTTCAATATGCATAAACAAGAAGATTTCGAAGATCAAGTTATAAATACGAAATACGTAACAGAAATATGAAAGAACGGAAATAAAACCAACAAATACAGGGTCGGCATAAGTCATGCAACGCTCTCGAAAAATCGGCATACGTCTGTCAACAGTCATAAGTCTGGCAACGGTCATAAGTCTAGCAACGCTCATAAGTCTGGCAACGCTGTCGAAAAAGATTAAAACAAAGCAAGTTCATGCTTCAGACAGTTGTGTCGGTGTCATGATAGCACGTGGTCGTCGAGTAGACGCGTTTTCAGAATGAATAACTGATACAAGTTCACACGTCAAGAGTTTTTTTTATATTCCGACGAATGCGGATTACGAAACTATGTTTACCGAATTTGAATAATAATTTCCGAACTCGCCGCTACAACAGTGTGAAAATCCTTCAACAGTGTGGAAGAAGTGCCAGAAATTCTTAAAAACGGGCTCTGTTGCCGACGTGCCGCGTTCTGGACGACCGGTATCTGTAACGACTAAAGAGAATATGGAAACAGTGACGCTGGCCTTTGTTGAGCAGCCGAACCAATCTGCAGAGCGGTTATCGGGAAAACTTCAAATATCCAATCGTTCTTTACGACGAATGCTGAAACGCATGCCCTGTTGAATTTACCGTCCGCATCTCCTCCACGCACTTCACTAGGATGATTTCGATCGCAGATTGGAATTTTGCGAGTGGTATCTCGGATGGAGTCAGGGTGATCCGCAGGTCCAGCGTTCCATTTTGTGGTCAGATGAAGTAACCTTCAGGCTGAACTGTACGGTCAATCATTGATTGATTCATTTGGGTCCGTACTTTTTTGAGGGTAACATGAAGGGTCAAAGTTATCTGGAAATGCTCAAAGATTTACGTGCGCAAATGTAAAACGATCTAATACTCGCGGACATCCGTCATTTCATGCAATATGGAGATTCGCTGCACTACGCGGCATGTATGCCGGAGTACCTTAATTTTCATTTTGAAAAATCGATAGGCAGACGAGGAATCATTGAGTCGGTCACGTGACCTGAGATCCTGTGATTTCTTCCTGTGGAGCCTTCTCAAGGATCGCGTTTTTGCAAGAGGGTCACGCACCCTTCTCGATCTTCGAACTGCAATTGTATTGATTTGATTGGAAATCTTGCGAAACGTTGCACTAAATG
This sequence comes from Diabrotica undecimpunctata, assembly GCF_040954645.1. NCBI lineage: Eukaryota > Metazoa > Arthropoda > Insecta > Coleoptera > Chrysomelidae > Diabrotica > Diabrotica undecimpunctata. Next base: position 30,742,113 of record NC_092811.1, on the reverse strand, counting down.
AATGAAACAGGGCATCAAATTTGAACACTTACAGTAACCGTTTTTCGAATCCCTTTTGTAACTTCTTTATTAAATTTATTTTGACGATGCATTTCTTCTCTTAATGCAAATTTGTTGCCTGACTTATGTCGACCCTCGTATATTGGACATTTTGGACTGGCAAGCAGACATCAAAGAGGAGGTATGCTCATGGACTATGTTAGGCTTGCGTGAATCACCCTATACATTTAAATTGATGTTTAAAAAGCGCACATTTATATATAAAAGTCGACGGATCTCAGCGTTTTTTTATAATCTTTTAAAACAAACACAATTTTAGGTAATAAGTGGTTTCCACTACGTATTTTCAAGCAATATTATTTATACAAAGACCCTAAGGCGACATTAAAACCAGGTCAGAGCCTCTTTTATCGTTCTAAAAAGCAACAAAAAAACCAATTTAAAAAATATATTTCTGGGCACCTGTCATATTCATGGACTTATTTTACAAATTCTCACTAAAAGGGAGTTTTTAATAGTCGGTCGTAAAACATTTTATTGCTTTCCGAATTTACAAAACCAAAAAGCTATAAAAAGGTCATAAAATTCTCTTTCGCGTAAAAATCACTATAAAAACTCGTTTACCTGCCTACAGGTAAACGAGTTAGCTAGCCCGCAATAACCTACAATGATATAGTTCTCCCCAGTTAACACAACGATACCATACCTCTTAGTTAACACACAGATACAATTATAACTCTCTTCTAACATAACACACCTCGTTCTCTACCTATTAAACATACAAACTTACGTCGACATAGCAAAGTATTGCTAAGTTCAGTTTTTCAAGAAACATTCCAGTTTGGTTCTCTACTTATGTTGGAGGAGATGCACGCTTGAATATTCCCAAAAGTCTTTCATCCTCCTGCGTTAGGCTCCATGTTTGTATTTTGTATATAATAATTTTAGTTCTTCTTGGCTTGGCTTTAGCCAAGGCATCAGTCAAAAAGCTGTCAAAATATTTAAAGATATGACTTCCAAAGACTGTGTCCCGTTCCTCGTTTGCTGTCAGCCGTAAGGGTTCATAAAACACAACAAATATTATAGACCGTCGAAAACAATAAAAATATAAAAGTAGTGAGATAAAAATTAAGTAAATGGAAATAAAAAATAACTAAAATTAAAGACCAACAGCAGGATATGGTAACAGAAAATAATTAACGAAATACAAACATTCTATACAAATATTTACACATTCACCATACGCAACCCCAGAACAGATCATAGAACTATTCTAAATGTCAACAAGGAAACTATGAAAAAAATATCTTCGGAAATTAGACATGCCTTACCTAAATGGACCTTTGCTTAACCATGAGCTCTTCAATATCTCCAATATTAGCAGATATATTCATGGAAGAATTTACAACGAATATTGTGTACAAACAGGCCCACAAACCCAAAAAAAAATAAATTGAAAAACAACCAATATACTGAGATCTGTTCTATTTAATACCAATTTACTATTTTTATTGGGAGTGACCCACAATTTTATTTTAAAATACGTTTATTTTTAAAATAATCTTATTTTAAAGTAAAATAGTGGGTTATTTCCATTAAAAAAGTAGTTCGTATTAATATGTCACAAGAAAATATCTTCACAACTATATCTAAAACCAAGCTCAACACACAAGAAAGATAAAAAACTGCTTTTGCAAAATAACTTGCGAATGCAACAACTTTTCTCTGGGAGAAACTTCAAGACCACTAAGTGTTAGGATAAATCAGCATTATTCTTACATTAAAAACACACACTTTGAACATAGAGTCCAGAGTCCAAAGAGACAATTAACAGATAGTAAAAAGAGAAAAATCGAATAACCATCGCTCATCCTACTAAATGAATTGTGTAGAAAACACATCAATGGAATGCATTAAAATCCGGTTAGCAATACTGAAAGAAGGAGTTACCTATAAGAATATACCAACACTAACGAGTTAACAGCAGATCAAAGTCAGATCATCTATAATAAACTAGAACAATCACAGAAAGGTCAGAATTACATATCAACCGGAAGGTAACACAACACATAAATATGACTGATGCCTAAAAGACTGAGACCCAATAAATCAACTGTCAAATTTGTACTCTCCCCTTTCGTCAATCATAAAGATTTATAGGTTAAAGATCATTTTCACAATGTTTATTTCAATATATTTTTTTTAATTTCCGGATTGGCAATCCAAAAGTCAACACAAAATAAAAAGTGTAATTTTCATTACAATTAACTGTGGTTTAATCCCATGTAAAAAATCTTTGTTTTAACACAATTTTCAACTTCAAAGCCAATCGTGATGACTCAAAACTTAAAAGACAAAAATTTGACTGGATTAAAATTTTCTTGATCACAATCTACCAAGTCGATTACCTCTATTGAAATAGGCGTTCGTTCTTGAGGCGCGTTCTCATGAGTCAAGTTTAGTTGACCAATTTTAGTTGATCAACAAAAGTTGAAAGCAACTTAAGTTCATTATTGTTCACATATTTCAATTAAAATTGAATCGACGGGTCAATCTAAAAATGGCGTCGAACAACATTCTGCGTTCTGACAAGGTTCTGACAAAGTTCTGACAAGGGCATCCTAAAAACCTGGAAGGAATACTTCTATAAACTATTGAACGACCAATCTAGAAGAAATACATCAAACATAGAGGTACATACAGCTGAAATAGAAGACCAATACCCGACATACGAAGAAGTAATACAGGCAATTAAAAAACTTAAAAATAATAAGACACCAGGTAGCGATGGTATACCCGCAGAGTGCTTAAAACATGGAGGAGAAGCGTTATACAGTTCTATATGGAAACTAATTCAAGACATTTGGCGAGAAGAAACAATACCAGATGAATGGAAAGAACCAAAACATACACAGAAGGAATCGTTGGAGATTATCAATGCTGATTTAGACCGGGCCGCTCTACCATTGACCAGATATTCACAATAAAACGGATAATGGAAAAATGCTGGGAGTTTGATCGTGAGCTTCATCAGATGTTCATAGATTCTAAACAAGCATTTGATAGATTATGCAGGGCCAGACTGTGGACAGCGATGCAGGAACTTGGCTTTCCAAAAAAATTAGTCAGGTTGATACGGATGTGTATGGAACGGTTACGATGTAAGGTGAGAGTTGGACAACAATACTCGGAGACATTTTAAATAAACAATGAACTAAAACAGGGAGATGCACTTTCATCACAACTCTTCAACTTAGCTCTGGAACACATAATCAGAAGTGCAAGAATCGAAAAACCGAATACAGTATTTCATCGAGAAGGACCAAACTTACTACTGGCATTTGCAGACGATATCGATCTAATAGGAAACACACGATTAAGGATGAAGGAGACTTTCGTGAGGTTCGAGAAGGAAGCAGAGAAGATGAGGCTCCAAAACAACGAACACAAGACGAAATATATGTATATGAGCCGCAATAACCAAAGCAGAGACAGAATCGGTCAGAACATCACCATCGATGACTTTAACTTTGAGCGCGTTAGAGAATTCAAGTATCTTGGAACAACAATAACTGAGGACAATAACGGATTACAAGAAATAAACAACAAGGTCCAGGCCGGCAACAGATGTCTTTTTGCCCTCCAAAACCTTATAAAATCGAAACAACTAACAAGAAGTACGAAGATACAGGACTATAAAACAATCATACGACCCGTTGTGATGTATGGAAGCGAAATGTGGACGATAACAAAGGCAAACGAAGAGAGACTATGTGTTTGGGAAAGAAAAATCCTAAGGAAGATCTTTGGCCCTGTGCTGGATGAAGCATCAGGACAATATAGGATAAGAACTAACAAAGAGCTCGAAGAACTTTACCCAGACGCCAACATCATAAAAGAAATAAAGTCCTTAAGACTCCAATGGGCAGGACACCTCAGAAGACATTCTGATGAACGAACAGTAAGACTGGTGTGGGAGGAAGTCCCAACTGGAAGGAGACCACGCGGACGCCCTCGTCTCCGGTGGCGAGATAATATAGCAGGAGACCTAAGCACTATGGGCGTGGAGAATTGGATGGAGGTTGCTCAAGACAGAAAACAGTGGAAGCATGTTGTTGAGTCGACTAAAACCCTCGAAGGGTTGTAACGCCACGGAGTAAGTAAGTAAGTAATGTTCTGCGTGAATGTGTACAAATTGTTGCAGTTTTTCTTTAAGAACTGACAAGATTTGTTAATAATATAAACAAAAATCATAAAAAACAATGTTTTGGGTGAGACAGTGGAGTCTAACAAGAAATAGAAACATTGCTCAAGGGGCTAGCGTTAGAATATAAAGAAGAGTATAGACACCATTTAAGAATGTCCGAAGAAAATTAGCTTATTCATTACACGGCAGCATGTACAGCAATTTACGGTGTGTTACGTAATTTTTTAACCAAAGTAACTAATAAAAAAGTATTTTCTTAAGTCTATGAGACCTGCTACAGCTGTAGCAATTATATCAGATGAGTTCTGAGAATTCTGCTGCATTGTTGTCTGTAGTATGAATGATTTGAAATGAAATATGATAAATATTCTCCCTCCATCTGTTTGAAATTGCTGAAGATTGATATCGATAGTCATAAGATTAAAACACTGAAATAACAGAAACGCATGTGCAGCGCAGCAGCTTTCAGAGTCAACAAATGTTGATTGCCCAGTTCACACATTTCAAGACAAGCTTTTAACTTGGGAACAATTCGTGGTGATTCATCACTTGAACGATAAAAGTTTGACTGGATCAAACTTTTCTTGATCAGCCAAAAAGTTGATCAATTCTATTGAAATACAGGTTCTCACTAGCTCACTAGAGTTTTCATTCAACTTTTGTTGATCAAATATAATTGGTCAACTAAACTTGACTCATCAGAACGCACCTTTACTACAGCTTTCATTCAGCTTTTGTTGATATACTAAAATCAGTCAATCACATTAAGAATTGATGAGACTAGAAAAAATGAAAAACAGGGATAAAAAATTGTAAACACCAAGACTTCCAAGGAGACAAAAACGATTTTTATTAAAAGAAGAATGATTTTATTATTATCTCCAGTAAAAACAGTTATTTATTTTTGTCAATACTATGAGAACTCTGATCAGAACTCCCATCCTAATCTTTCGCGAGATCAATCAAGTGCTCACTTTTTCACTCTAACTAAGGGCTAATTTAATTTTTTTTTTCTATATACATTTTACTGATACTAATATGACTGCTATTTGGTTTCTAATAGACAGAATGATGATAAACAGGAAACTATAATAAACCTCTAAATGGTTGATTGTTTCGGTAATAAATCATATTTACACTGACACCAAAAACGTGTTTAGTTCGTGATAGGTTTTCTTTTAGATATTGTACCTCTATGTAATTTAAAACGACAACATATATAGTATGACGATTACTTTTTTGCCATCTTACCAAAAATTTTTTGTACAAAATCATCTAATCTTCCTGTGACAATAGCAAAAACTATATTGATTAAAATATATTTTATAATTTATTAATTACAATGAGTGTAGGTTTTGGTTCATAGCAAATCCAACACTACAAAAACTATGCTCTGTACATAAAAGTAATGTGTTAAAATCTAGAAAATGTGTGGTGTCGAGCACACATTTTCTAGACATTTTAAACCATAGGTCGTCCAAAAAGCACATACCTTGTATCCTGAGGATTGGTAATTGAAATAAGAGAGTGCAAAACGACATATTGTAGCATGACGATGACCAGCAGCTTGTCCAACATAAAACTTGTTATTGAGAGATATAAATCAAACATACAATTCCGAAATGTTTGAAATTTAATAGATGAATGTTTTACATGAAGCTGAAACTCATGAGCAAAAGCACATTTTTGGTTTCAGTGTGGTATTAGTAATTACCGACTCGGTATATAAATTGCACAACAGTCCCGATATTAAGTGTTTAGTACCCCTAATGTCATTCAATATCGAGGGTAAATATATGTATATATACAGGCGCATATCATCCTTGACTGGACTATAATTCTGTTGAAGGTGATATATGCCTAATGTAAGAGCTAAAATTACTAGAGATTTAGAACATATTTTGTATATTGAGGGTGGATCAAATATATCGCGCGCCTCTTACCAGAAGTGTGAGAAATCTGCAACGTGTTGACAGTTGAAAGGTATCATTTAGAGTTTACCGACTTCAAACTCCGACCAGACCCGTAGCCAATACATACCTACATGGAGGATCGATCTAATTATCTGGCGAACGCCAGAATACCTGCTCGTTAAAGTAAACTCTTTAAAAAAAAAGAAAAAGTAAACTCTCCCACCACGATTATTTGACGGTTCACTTCACCCAGCTGAACATTTTAGTTTTGATAACATTCCGGGTCCCTTACCCACATATCCCGAAGGAACCCGGAAGTGAAAGCTTCCCAAAGAAAGTCATCATCGCCGATTCATCTTCATCGTACCTGTCTTGACCATCTAAACGTGATTTCGTTACCAAGAACCCGTCGGAAGCAGACACTCGGGATTCGTGTGACGTTAACATAAAGAACTTTCAGACCATGCACTGTATATAAATATATCGTTCTCACTCTTACACATGTGACGTAGCCTAAAAGGTACTTCTCGCTCTCTAACACATTGATTTCCCTATACTTGCCTGCTTTGGTTATCTACTATTTCCTATGCCTTGACAACACACAAAAAACAATTTAAAAATTAAATAATGAAATTGTAATTTTTATTGTAGAAGGTATTCGAAAGAAATTCATAAATCATTAAAATCCAGGTCGCTAGGAAGGTATGTTTCACAAATTGACAAATCAGTTTTGTATTAAATTGTTTTGATACTTTCCTGAATTATTTTAGAACAGTCAACAATGAATTTTGAAAGGCAAGAACTGATATACATGGTATAGATATGAGGTAACTGTAAAAAGAACTGTTTACTTGCAGCAAGAGGCTGTCAGAAACGATAACCAGATCGTAGGTATCCAAATAAGAGGGCATTTCAAAATAAATCACTTATTTGTAAAACCCCATAAGTTATTATTTAACCAAAATCGTTTTTTCATTAAAATGGACTTCTAAACTGTAAATACACATTTTTGTAAAGAAACACTTTCAGTCAGTGCATTCGTGACCTATCTACAGCGGTATGATTTGGCGATTTATTGGAGAAACACCATAAGTCCATGACTAAAAGCGTTTCTCCTATGCAGCGCGCATATCGTTATAATTTGGCGCAACAATGCCAATACTTTTCAGTCAAGTTCAAGCTTTTGTTGCGAATGAATGCACGTAGATAAATAAATGTGTAGTGAATACGAATCAAGGCAGATACGAGCTACTTCAATGCATTTTGCAAGGTAAAATTGAAGGAAAAAGGGCCCTAGGACGAAGAAGAATATCCTGGCTTGCTAATCTGAGAGCATGGTATAGAAAGACCTCAACACAGCTAGTTCGTATAGCAACCAACAAAGTCATCATAGCCAGGATGATCTCCAACGTTCGGAACCAACAGGCACCCTAAGAAGAAGAAGAATACGAATACAATAATAATAATATTGTGGATTACTAAACCTCGGGGTGAATCCGGACAGTAGGGTCGAATTCGTACAAAGCCGCCTCTGTCTACTTCTACGTCACTGTTACTGTTATATACTTGGCAACACAGGTAGGCAACACCGCTCACGGACACAAGGGAATGAAGTTAGTCAGTTATTGGGCAATAAAGGTTAATGATATAAAACCACGTTGTATTATTAATTATTACCTTATTTAAGTAAGAAATACCAAATACACAACAATTGGCGACGAGGATGGGATACATATGATGGTAATAACAACTACTACAGAGATTATTACGACTACTACCATTGCTACTTCAACTTCAAGTACAGTTATTTACATTATTATTATACTACATCCCCAATTATGTCTACACAAGTATCTACATTTCAATTTTCCGTTGAATCTTTCAACCAGTCTGTCACCAAATGGTCCAGGTGGGTAAAGAGGCTGGAAGGTGCTTACAAGGTATTTAAAATTCCAGACGAAATGAGATTACCTTATCTACTACACTACATGGGTTCTGAGGCCTACGACACCCTATGCGACAAGTTAGCCCCAGAAGTCCCGGAAGACAAGTCATACGACGACATTGTCAATTTAATGGATAATTTTTACAACCCTGCACCCCTGGAAATTGCAGAAATCTTCAGATTCCAATCAAAAAGGCAAGCCGAAGGAGAAACAATACAAGAATACCTTCATTCACTACAAAAGTTGTCAATTAACTGCAATTTCTCTACATATCTTAAAAGTGCTATAAGAAACCAATTTGTTTTTGGCCTACGATCGAAAAGAATACAAGCTAGACTTCTAGAATCAAAAGGACTGGACCTAGATAGAGCCGTTGAGATTGCCACAAGCATGGAGGCATCAGAAAAGGACAGTAACCAATTTTTTCATAATCAAAATTATAATAATTCTAGTGTCAATATATTAAATACAAAAGCAAGGAGTGCAAATAATAATAGGATGCAATTTCAGAATAACTCTGCTGCAAATTCTTCAAACACAAATAGTAATGTATGTTATAGATGTGGAGATCCTTCACATTTAGCAAATTCTTGTTCAAAAAAACATTTAACTTGTAATTTTTGTAAAAAAGTTGGACACATTCAAAAAGTTTGTTTAAAATCAAAAAATGTTAAACCTTGGTCTAACCAAGTAACTTCAGTTTGCTCAGTTCAAGAAATTTTTAAGATTAGTACTGTAAATTCAAAAGACAAATTTTTTATAAACTTAAGAGTAAACAACAATATTTTAAAATATGAAATTGATTCAGGTGCTGCTGTTACCATTGTAAACAAAAATGTATTTGACACATATTTTTCTACACTACAATTACAGAAATCTGATGTAAAATTAACTACATACTGTAAAAATCATTTAAATGTTTTAGGGTTAACTCCAGTGGAGGTTGAGCACCAGGGAATAAGGCAAATGTTAAAGTTGTACGTGGTGGATGGTGAGGGTCAATCACCAGTTGGAAGAGAATGGATACGTGCCCTTGGAATTAAACTACATGAGGTAAATACAATATCACATGAGAACTCTAAAGTCTCAAGTTTATTAGATAAATACAAACATTTGTTTGAAAAGTCAATTAGGGAAATAATAGGTTTAGAAGCTGAAATTCATTTAAAACCTGGTAGTATAGCAAGGTTTCATAAGGCTCGCCCAGTTGCTTTTGCATTACGTCCTAAAGTGGAAGCTGAGTTAGAGTCGTTAGTTGATCAGGGTGTTTTACAAAAAGTAGAGTTTTCAGATTGGGCAACCCCAATTGTCCCAGTTGTCAAACACAATGGGGACATACGCATTTGTGGGGATTTTAAAATTACTTTAAATCCCTGTATTGAAGTGGACGAATATCCTTTACCTACCCCTGATGATCTTCTATCTCAGTTAGCAGGGGGCGATAAGTATTCAAAAATAGACATTACAAAAGCTTATTTGCATTTACCTATAAAAAGTGAAATGAAACATTTACTTACACTTAATACTCACAAAGGTCTGTACCGCCCAAACCGTTTAATGTTCGGTATTGCAAGTGCTCCTGCCAAATGGCAACGTTTAATGGAACAAATGTTACAAGGAATCGATGGTATTTCTGTGTTCCTAGATGATATAAGAATTACTGCCCCAAATACTGATATACATTTACAAAGACTTGAACAAGTGTTACAAAAATTATCTGAACATAATTTACATATAAATTTAGACAAAAGTGAATTTTTAAAAGACGAAATTGAATACTGCGGATACAAAATAAATAAATTTGGTATTACTAGTAGCTCAGATAAAGTAGATGCAATTGTAAATGCTCCAATACCAGAAAATAAAACTCAAGTCCGAAGTTTTTGTGGGTTAGTTAATTATTACAGACGTTTTTTACAACATACCTCTACAATATTAAAACCTTTAACAAATCTACTTAAAAATCATGTTGAATTTGAATGGTCCCGAGATTGTCAAATGGCATTTGATAAAGCCAAAAGGCTTATTTCTTCTAAAAATGTTTTGTGTCACTACGACCCAAATTTGCCATTAGTCCTTGCAACTGATGCATCCCCTTATGGTGTTGGTGCAGTACTGTCCCATATTTTTCCAGACGGTACAGAAAGACCGATACAATTTGCTTCTCAAATGTTAACCCTTACACAGCAAAACTACTCTCAAATAGATAAAGAGGCATACAGCATTATTTTTGGTGTGAAAAAGTTCTTCAATTACCTATATGCTAGAAATTTCATTTTATACACGGATCATAAACCTTTAGTTCAGATTTTTGCACCAGATAAAAGTCTACCAGTTTTAAGTGCTACAAGAATGCAGCATTATGCAATTTTCTTACAAGGTCTAAAGTATGATATTCGATACAAAAATACAGATTCTCATTTTAATGCAGATGCTCTTTCACGTTTACCTATTAAAAATGAACAAAATTATACTCATGATGAACCAGACATATTCGAACTTAATCAGATTGAAAATTTACCTACAGATGTTAACAGTTTATCTTTTCATACCAAAAATGATGCTACTTTACAAAAGTTACTATTAGGTTTACAAACTGGTGAGGTTGTTGAAAAACAATTCAGATTTAACGTAGATCAATCAGAGTTTTCACTACAGTCTGGAGTCATAATGAGAGGACAACGAGTTTTAATACCTATGAAATTAAGAAATAAAATTCTGCATGAATTACACACTGCGCATTTTGGTATGGTGAGAATGAAGTCTTTAGCCCGGAGTTACTGCTGGTGGCCTTTCATAGACAAGGATATTGAATCTTTATGTAAAAATTGTTTTCATTGCAACAAGCACAAAAACAATCCTGTTAAGGACAATTCCCACATCTGGGAAACACCTAAATTTTGCTTTGAAAGAGTACATGCTGACTATGCTGGACCTTTTAACGGAGGCTATTACTTCATTTTAGTCGATTCTTTTAGTAAGTGGCCTGAAATACATTTCACGAAAGACACTACTACAAAAACTACAATCGAAATTTGTAGAAGAATCTTCACTACTTTCGGAATACCCACAGTATTTGTTACTGATAATGGTAGACAATTTGATTCTCATGAATTTAGAGAATTTATGAAGAATAATGGTATCACACATAAATTTACTGCACCCTATCACCCAGCCACGAATGGCCAGGGGGAGAGATATGTCCAAACACTAAAAAATTGTCTGCGAGCCATGCACAGTGAAGAGAAAGACAGAGAACTTGAATTGTGCAAGTTACTAATGCAGTATCGTAGAACACCTCACACAGTAACTGGCAAAAGCCCGTCTGAACGTATGCTAGGAAGGCAGATTAGAAATAGATTAGATTTACTTAAACCTTTTACTCATGACAAAAATGCTTACACAGACCAGAGTCTTAGAAATGTTGCTATAGATACCAGAGTCTCAGTGCGAGATTACTTTAATGCCAAATGGCAATTTGGCAAGGTTATACTAAGGTTAGGATTATTACATTATTTAGTTAAGTTAGATGATGGTAGGACGTGGAGACGTCATATTGACCAAATTAGAGTAATTGGGCAGGATACACCTATAGAATATAACCCAACTTGTTTCATTCCTGATACAGTTACACATAGTATAATTCCAAGGGAGGTATCTGTCTCTGAACCCAATTCCGTTTCACCACCTACAAATGTACAAGAACTTCTAAATGATACAATAGAGCCAACAGTACCTGAGGCTCACACTGAAGCTAAACCAGTGTTAAGACGTTCAAGTAGAGTATGTAAACCTGTTCAGAGGATGAATTTGTAAGTACATCTTTATTTCAATCTGTATTTATGAATTTTGGTCAAGAGAGGAGGTGTTATATACTTGGCAACACAGGTAGGCAACACCGCTCACGGACACAAGGGAATGAAGTTAGTCAGTTATTGGGCAATAAAGGTTAATGATATAAAACCACGTTGTATTATTAATTACCTTATTTAAGTAAGAAATACCAAATACACAACAGTTACCAATGCGCGAACTCACAAATCAACTATTTGTACTGAATTTTGTCGGGTCTGAACTCTGAGTTAGTACAGTAGTCGAGATATAGTGGTGTACGTGACATCCTAACGTTTTGTTGACTCATAGGTACGTATTTTATAACCTTTAAATTTCAGACTTTTTTTTAATCTTAAAAAGAAACTGCTGTACAAGAAAAGCAATTATATGTAAGAGCTAGGGAGTGGCAACAAACTGTTTAGTGGTTTGTTGAAAATCTATGTATAAAATATTATAGTTGTATTTAACCTAGTTTTTTTTTTAGAAATTAATTTGCAAAAATTTGTCTTCAGGTGGGGCGAATCTGGACACCATGGTGCGACAGTACAAAAAGAAAGTAGGTATAAACTTCATGAATTACAATTCAGAAAATATGGAGAGAGCTATTTCTGATGTTAGGAATAAAATGAAAACCTGAAGAAAAGCTGCTGAATATTATCGTGTACCAAAATCCACCTTGCATGTTAGATTCAAAGGCAATTCGACATTTCAACAAGGTGGACAAAATGTTCTTAGTACACAAGAAGAAAGAATGATAGCACAAGGTATCATCAAATTTTGTGAACGGGGTTTCCCATGACCCGTTCCGATATAAGAGTCTTAATAAAAAGCTATCTGGACAGAAAAGGACAAACTATTAAAGTTTTTAGGAACAATCTACCCGGGATCGACTGGTTTTATACATTCCTTAAGAGAAATATTGTTCTAACAGAACGTATGGCCCAAAATATAAAGCGGTGCAGGACAAATGTTAAACGAGAAACAGTTTTAAACTATTTTAACAATTTAAAAAACAGACTTGAAGGCGTTCTCCCGTCTCACATTGTCAATTACGACGAAACTAATTTAACTGACGACCGGGGTAGAATAAAAGTATTGTGCCGCCGCGGATCAAAAAGGGTCGAAAGAATAATGGATTCGAGCAAAGTCAGCACATCAGTTATGATGGCTATCAGCGGATCAGGTGTACTTTTAGCCCCATCTTCTTCTTCACGTGCCATGTCCGCGACGGAGGTTGGCAATCATCATGGCTATTCTGATCTTAGATGCTGCTGCTCTGAATAGTTCAATTGATGTGCATCCGTACCATTCCCTCAAGTTACGCAACCATGAGATTCTTCTTCTTCCTACACTTCTCTTGCCCTGGATTTTCCCTTGTATAATCAATTGAAGTAGGTTGTATCTCTCATTACGCATAACATGCCCCAGGTATTGCAGCTTTCGTGTCTTGATGGTTTCCAATACTTCCATTCTTTTGTTGATTCTTCTCATGACTTCGTTGTTTGTTACATGCTCGGTCCATGATATCTTCAGGATTCTTCTATACACCCACATTTCAAATGCTTCCAACTTTTTAGCAGTCGACGCGTAAGTGTCCATGCTTCTATCCCATAAAGCAGAGTCGAAAAAATATAGCACCTTGCCAGCCTAACTCAAGTCCAATTTTAGTTCTCCTAGTTCTCTTTAGCCCCATATGTGGTTTACAAATCGGTACACTTATATCCATCATTGGTATAGGGAGGGCCAGAAGGGTGTGTCTACAATAGAACAAAGTCAGGCTGGTTCGACTCGAAAACCAAAAATAGATGACGTATTCCCAAGTCTAAGTTTCCTGGGCTATTTAAAAAAGCCATTGAAGCCATTGTTCGTATCAAAGATAATATTACTTCTGGTTTTAAATCTTGCGGAATTATTCCATTAAAGTCAGACGACGTCATCAAAAAGTTACCAGCTAGTGAACCTTCAGAAACTGAAAACCAAGACCACTGGAGCAACACTCTTCAAAACACGGTGCAAAAAGTTACAGGGTTACAGGTGCCTGCAGGTAAAGGGGTAAGCGTTTAGAACAACCATTAATCGGAGAGGAAAGGGAAACTAAAGAATATAGAAATTGAAATGGGTGAGACCGAATGTTCTATAGACATTAGTATTTTTTTGTAAAACAAAAATGGTTAATTTACTACTGTTCGTATTTTGAGAACGATTTCCGAAGTGGAAATTGAAACGTCGGTAAACGTATTTTAAACTTTAATTGTATACATTAGTACTTTTGTACTTGTTAAATTTGTTTCACCAAAGAATGTAAATAAATATTATGTTGGAAATGTTACAGAGGTAATTGATAAGAAGAAAAATCGAATGGAAAATATTCGAATCGAATAAATTTTTTCTACTTTTTAGTTTAAATTTGGAATTTTGAGTTTTTGTTGTTAGTCTTATTTTATAGAATGTGTTTAGAATTAAGGAGCCCTATTTTAGTTTATATTCATGCTGCTTTGTCGAAATAAATTTTTGTCAAATTTAAAATGTTTTTTTTTATATTATTCTTTTTCTGTCCGAAAGCTTTTTATCTTTTTCTGTCCGAAAAAACCCCTATTCACGGCCGAATACGATTTACAATAAAAAATAATGCTATGTCCGGTTTCACCCCACACGTAGAGGCGAATTCGGTTTTCAGAAAGTTTTAATTTTGTGACTTACGGAGTTTCCCAAATAAGTGATTCAGATGTAATGGATAGTGATGCATCTTGCTGTTTTAAAATCTTTCGGATACTTGTAAGAGGATACTCAGTAAGGGACCGTAAAACGTTTATTCGTTAAGATTCTTCTGTTGCAACAGTTGTTTTTTCTTCAGTATCATATAAAACTGAAGCTTACAACTACTTCCTATGTTTGTAAGTAACTTTTTTGGTATCTTCTATAAACGTTTGGACTTAAAACTTCTTGGATTAACTTCCTCTGAGTAATATTACCCAAAATAATTTAATATGGTAGGAAAAAAGCTGTTTTCTGCTATTTTCCCATCCCTTTGTGCAATTATAAGTTTTTACTGTCACTAAAATCCTTTAACCTTGGAACAAAATAAGTAAAAAACACATCAACAACAGAAACAATAAAATAATACAGAAAATTCGAAATAAACAAACATTGCACCAACTTAAAAACATTCTTAACCATAAGAAAATAGAATAGAACTAAAGCACATTTGGAATTTATCGGAGTTCCCTAGCAAGCAAAAATTGAAACTATTTTATTACGTACGGAAAGAGTTGGGCTTTTAATAGGTACATAAAGACCAATTTACAGCGACAAAATATTACTGACTACTATTTGGACTTTCTTCATACTACGTATTAGTAAAACTGGCGAGATATTAGTTTTAAAAGTGTGTTTCTACTTGTATGGCAACGCCTGTCCACACACAGTAGTAGAATCACAAGAAATAAAGATTAGCCTACATTCGCTGTGATTTTCTAGAGACCAGACCTGGCATCAACACATTGGAGCCTCCCCGAGAGCCCTCGGTAGTAAGCGTTTACGTAAAATTTATATTAAAATATATTTTTAAACATATTTGGCATATTTTAAAATTCGTTTCAATTTGATCCACCCTCAAGCGTAATTTCTGTAGGCAAGTCATCCGATATTTCCATTTTGGAACTACATTCTAATAGAATCCTGCGGTATCCTACTGTCTTCATATCACAGTTGCACCTAATCAAAATATTCTCGTCGTAGAACTGCCTGGCAAGTGTTCCTTTAATAATATCAATTGTTTTTGGATAATAAACTTTAACAAAATTGGCACATCACGCGGAAACCCCAAAGGTTTCGTTTAATATACGGCAGTACCGGTTCCAGCCGAACGCGCAAACAAAAACAATAAAACCTAAAAATAATAGACCTCAGTTTAACTGGGGCTTTCCGACATTTCTTGGTCGTTTTTCGACAAAGATAATGAGTCGATAGGCATTGCACGACCCGGTGAAGGACTGTCGATATTTCTGAAGTTGTTAAAGCCTGGAGAATCTGCACTGGAAAGAGATTCGGGAGTACCGACTGAGCTGAGAGATCCGGGATGAGAAGTACCTGCAAAATAAACTTTATTAAGCATTTTTTTTTTTTATTTAAAAACTAATGTGTCTCGACAGCTTATGGTCATTGACACGGGTACAGTTTACAACATTATACATATTTTATATACAAGCATTTTATATGAACACTTTTTTTTTTGTGGAGAATATAAACAATAAAACTTATCACTATGCGCTGCTTATATTATTTAAAAATTTAAAAACACTGTCAAAACGATTTGGAACACTAAGAATGTCTTCTAGATTTCCTTTTAGGTTGTGCTTGTTTCTAGAAGAATCATACTGGCAGCAGTGCATTATCACGTGTTTGATGGAAAAGGTGGTCTTACAGTATTGGCAACTGGAGGGTTTTCTGATGCCATAAGGTATCCATGTGTGAGACGTGTATGCCCTATTCGTAGTCGGCGAATAACTGATTTTTCTTTCCTGTTCATAGAGGACATATTGACGCGAGATAAGTTGGGTTGAACATCATGCAGCTCAGTTTTTGTTTTATTCCACAGGTCTGCCCATAAGCTGAGGATTTTTTGTATGATCAATATCTTAAGATCCGTATGAGTTTGGACCTCTTTGAAGGCTGAGTCAGAAGAACATGCTGCTTTATCGGCCTGGACTGCTTTTTCGTTTCTCAATATACCAACATGAGATGGAGTCCAGATCATTATGACTACAGAATATAGTTGGTTACAGATGTTGTGTATTTCCTGGACTAGTGGATTTTTGGAGAAGATGCATCTTATGGAATGAATCGAGAAAAGAGAATCAGTACAAATGGCAATTGTTTTGCTTTCATTTGAAGTAGGATGGATTGGAGTCTTTAATGCTTGGAATATTCCATATAATTCTGCGGTGGAGATACTACAACTTCTATGCAGTCGCACAGAGCTTATTGTCGTCGTCAATATAGACACAGCGCAGCCACAACAGTCTTCATTCTTGGACACATCATTGTACAAAATTTCATCAAATTGTGTTAAGTTAAGGATGTTTTGGAAGGATTTTCTAAGGATTGAGTTTGTGATTTCTGTTTTATTGAATCTGCATAAAACAGTATTGAATATTGGAAGATTGTGCATCCATGGAGCTGTCTTGGGGTATAAATAGAAGTAGTATTGGAAAGGTTGATGGAATCTAATAAAGGAGATAATATTTGTGGTAATGTGAGTGAGTGGTTGGATGCGTTTACTGGGGGAGATTCTATGGGATTGATTACATTTATTACCGGGTTACTTGGGTTTGCTGATATTCTTACAAAGTATGAAAGTAGAAGTTGCTGCCTTCTTAGATGGAGTAGTAGCTCTGAAGATTCAAAACAAACACTTTCAGCGGGGCTTGATTTGAAAGCACCAAGACATAGTCGTACGGTTGTATTTTGAAACGTGTTTAGAGACTTTAGTAAGCAGCTACTAGATGCCATATAAAGAATACTGCCATAGTCTAGCTTAGAGCGAATTAAAGCTCTATATATTTTAAGGAGGGATTCTTCATCAGCTCCCCAAGAGTAGCCAGCAAGAGATTTAAGTAAATTGATTCTTTGGGTACAGTTTCCATTAAGTTCCTGAAGTCTCCAGATAAGCTTTTTATCAAAGGCGATACCAAGAAGTGTCAAATAGTTAACTGTTTGTAAACGAAGTGTGTTTAGAGTTATAGAAGGTAGATTAGGTATATGCTTTTTGGTAAAGTGAATTACTTTGGATTTAGAAGCTGAAAACACAAATCCAGCATGCGTAGACCAGGTGTATATTTTGTTTATTACATTTTGTAATAAAGTGTTGGTGGTAGCTGTGACTCTGCCTTGGCAGTATACTATAATATCATCTGCATATATCGAGTAACTGACTGGTTGTTCTATATATGAAGAAAAGTCATTCATGCTAAGTAAAAATAAGGTAATGCTTAAAACTGAGCCCTGTGTCAAACCGTTATCCATGTGGTTTTGATATTTTTCCATTTGTTAATACTCTAAAATATTGATTTGTTAAATTTTTTTTTTTAATAAATAAATGTTACCAGTTAAATTATATTCTGAGAATTAGAGGTCTTTGTAAGGTGTCGAAGGAACTTTGGATATTTAAAGTTACTGCTATGACCTCGCTTCTATTCGAAAATGCGTTAACAATGTCAGTGTGTAGTATGACCAAGTTATCCATTGTACTTCGATTTGATCTGAAGCCTGTTTGGAATGGGTCAAGAATATTATTTCTTTCTAGATGCCATAGTAAGCGTTTATTGACCATCTTTTCTAACAGTTTACATAGTGAACAGGTGAGGTAAACTGGTCTATATGATTTTAGAAGATTTGGAGATGAGTCATTTGCTCTGATAGGAATTGTAGTTGCTTGTCGCCATAACGTTGGAAACTGTTTTTGAGACCAGATCTTATTATATAACTTTAGCAGTTTGAGATATATGTCTGGATGAAGATTTTTTTAAAATATTGATATCGTCTGGGCCGGCTACTGAGTTTTTTAATGAGGAGATGGCTTCGTTTAATTCTAAGAGATTAAAAGGAAGATTAATAGAACTAGTGTTCTAGTTCTAGATTAATAGAACTAGAAAATATTTTAGGGCTGGATATGTTGGTATCTAAGTTATTGGGAAGGTTCGGAATATTCGATATACCTGAAAAGTCGAAGGCAAAGATATCTGCAATATGTTGATCATGGGTAACTTTTGGATCGTGCGGGGAGATGGCGGCAATTTTGCGGGATGTATTATGACCTTTCATACGTTATATCTTTGACCATATTTGCGCGGGTGAAGTATCTTTTGTGATTGAACTAACGTACTGATTCCATGAGGCTTTCTTACTTTCTTTTAAAATACGGCTAGAATTGGCTCTAAGTTTTTTAAAATTTATTAGATCAGTAATGGTAAGGGTCTTCCGGAATCTATTTAATGCTTTTTTGCATTGTTTGACAGCTATTTTGTACGATTCATTCCACCCCGGAACATGTTTCTTGGAAGGACCAATCGTGCATCTACCAATACATTCCTCAGCAGATAGCAGTGAAACAGTTATTTAATAGTCTTACATCTGTATCTATATCATTGATAAAAAGTAATTCATCGGTTTTTCCCTTAACAGTGGTTCTTTAAAAATCTCAGTTTGTATTAAGCATTTAAATATTTGCCTAAGGCGTAATTGTTAGCGATATCCTCTGCCGATGTTTTTTAAAGGGACCACATGTGATACATTGTTTGTTTTCGTTCATGAACATTAGATTCACCCATTCATGAACATTAGATTCACCCATGAAGGCAGTATTGGTGTTTTGCACATTCCTGCCAAAAAAGTAATTCAAAGTGTGCACTTAAAATAAATATATTTTATATAGCTGGAAACTTTCAGTGGTAAAGATGTTTCAAAACCTCTTGAATCTCGTAAATACACATGCCCGAAAAAATAAATGGACCCTAAAAACATTTAGCATTTTAATTTCATGGGAAATTAGGCGACAGGGTAGGATTTGCAGGTATTTACCTGCAAATCCTATATTAATAAACATGACATATTATGTTTCTCTAATCTTAAAAATTCCAGTTAGTCATCGCATTTTTATTATATCTCACATTGAAAGATGTAATAAAAATTTACGACTTTCCGTCTTCACTGCCGATAAGAATTGCTGTGTAAAAATGTAAAATATTTACATTGCACTAATTTGGCTTATAAATAAACCGGGACCTTTTAGTTTATTGATGTCAATTTTTTCTCTCCTTTTCTCGATCTCCTTTTTTAAATTGGATATTCTCTATTTAAATCGTGCTTTAACTAAATAGTGATCACTATCTACATATGTTTGCTCCTCTAAAAGACCTAACATCTAATAAGTTAGAGTGGTGTCTTGCATCAATAATTATATGATCTATTTGGGTAATCGTTTCATTATCAGGAGATTTCCAAGTTCCCTTATGTATATCTTTAAAATATATTCTCTCTTTCGACTTTGGCATTAAAGTCTTCTGTAGCAATGTATATTACGTCGTTATATATAACAACGATAAGAATGCTTCTAATTTCATTTCTACGGGGTCGTTATGTTGTGTATAGTGTTGTTTTTCATAACTATCTCTGCGTTTAGTTATATCGTAACTAAATAACAAAAATAATTTTATTTCCTAAGTGGTATCCTCACTGTACACTGGACTCAGAAAAAACTGTTAATTATAAACAAGGGAATGGTTGGATGTGGGTAATATTCAAAGAAAAGAAAAATTTCAGTGGTTCAACTAATAAAACAAATTGATTATTAGTAGCAATCAAATTAATATCTATTCCACAATATCGAATTATGTTACCTATAGTGGTGAGCAATCCTCCCCTATCAGCACCACCTGAGTAACTGTAGACCCTCTTTGCTCGCGGGCTAAGGTGATAATCAACATCGTCGAGTTTTCGTTTAACTCCTAATGGACTAGGACGTAGAACTGGACTAGCACTTCTTCTTACAATCGTCCGAGACCTGTAAATGATTGTTTGAAATTATTTTATAGTAAAACTAATTACTAACTGGTAGAAATAGGGAAATATGGTGTAGAATAAAATCATTACGTAGTTATTTGTCTGACAAAGTGAATTGACAAATAGAAGGAAAAATTATTTATGTTACATCTAGGACATTCTCTTGTGTGGAACTGATAAAGTACGTTAAGTTTTGGATTGGATATTGCACACTAATATACATTGCTAAAATTGGCAACATTGCCTCTTCGATCTACTTAATTGTAATTCTCCGATCCAGTCCGACACCTAAACAAAAAACTAGAAAACCATTTAGTAACACATAACAATGCATAGGATATACACCTCCATCCGTCGATTTTTGTTTCATTCAGTATGCCCGGTTCATTTCTTATAACATAAACTCGATAAAAATACACTGGTCTTTATAAGGCGGTGCATTTGTATCGGTTTTTAATAATGTGAACAATTTTTTGTGGTTGAATTAAAAACAAATGCGCATTTCTTTAAAAATATAAAACAAAAATATCCTCTTATTAGCAATAAAAAATTAATTCCTAATAAAATAAGAAATGATTCTTTATACCCTGCAGAAATGATTCAAATATTTGACCTTCTACCGTTAAACAGTTTCCCAATCTGTCATAAAAACTTCTACGGGCAGATGAAAGAGTTTCTGCTGTAACAGAATTTGAGACTTCTCTTATTTGGTTTTGGACAAAAAACCAAGTCATAATAAATAGAATACCAGAGAACACATGGGTAGAGCATTTTGAGAACTTATTAACAGAGAGAAGAGAAAGGTTTAAACAGACAAATGAACAAGTGGAAGTAGAAGGAAGAATCGAAATATCAATAGAACAAGTGAACGAAGCAGTTAAGGGAATGAAATTTAAAAAATCTCCAGGCCCACGCGGAATACATCCAGAGTTGATTAGGTATGGATCATCAAAACTGTTTGAGATGATCCGAAAATTATTCGAAAGGTGCTTAAACGGAGAAGAAGTTCCAGAAGAATGGAGACAATCGTATATCTCTCCAATACACAAGAAAGGCACAAAGATGGATCCTAAAAACTATAGAGGGATCGCAGTGATTGCTACTATAGGCCGACTATACTCAAAAGTACTACAAAACCTGATAGAAAATGATATTAAAGACAAACAACCCGAAGAACAAGCGGGATTTAGGGCCCGACGCTCTACTATGGATAATATTTTCACATTAAAAATTGCAATGGAAAAACGAGTGCAGAGAAATAGAGAAACTCATATAGCTTTAATAGATTTGGAAAAAGCATATGACAGTGTACCGATCTCCCAACTATGGATAGAAATGGGTAACTTGAAAATAAACCCAATTCTTATTAACGCCACTCAAAAATATTACGAACAAAACTTTGCAAGAATTAAAATGGGACAAGAAATCACCTCTCCTTTTCAAACAACAAAGGGACTAAGACAAGGCTGCTGTCTGTCACCCACCTTATTTAAAATCTATTTGGACAGATCCTTAGTGAAATGGGTAAAAAAATGTAGAAACATGGGAATAACGGTGGAAGAAAACAAGCTATATTACACTTTTCTTTGCGGATGACCAGGTAGTAATTGCCGAAGACAGCTACGATCTTAGCTATATGGTAAGAAAACTGCAAGAAGAATATGAGGTGGCAGGTCTAAACATGAATATGACAAAATGTGAATATCTCTCAGTGGGAACAGATGAAATATGTGATATAGTCTTGGAAGACTTGGAAGAATATTTGGGGGTCATTTTCAACAAGAAGGGAACGAATAAACAAGGGCAGAGCAGCGACCCGTTCCTTAAACTCTCTTCTCTGGCAAAAAAAAGAATTCGACGAGAAACCAAAAAACACATTTACGGTAGTATAGTCCAAAGTATTACACTTTACGGTTCGGAAGTATGGGACATCACAAAAGCTAATAGAAACAAACTTATGACGACAGAAATGGATTATCTGAGACGAAGCTGCGATAGATCGAAACTGGAGAGAGTTAGAAACGAACAAATAAGAAACGAAATGAAAATGGAGAGAAATATCAATGATGACATAGAAAGAAAACAATTAATCTGGTTCGGACATGTTAAAAGAATGCCAGAGTACAGATGGCCTAAAAGAGTACTGGAATGGATTCCTCCTGAAAGAAGAAAGAGAGGACGACCACGGAGAAGTTGGCGCAACGATATTGATGAAGCAATGGCGGCAAGAGACTTAGAAGAGGCAACTGCATACTGCATATGACAGAAAAAGATGGAAATTGGGGGCGGAGAAGCGGCGACAGCCGTAATAAATCCGTTATTATATATTATTTGGTTTTTTAATTCATGCAAATTTTGGGCTCTAGCCTCAGGATGATCGTAGATGATGCTTTTTAAATGTCAAAAAAAAAAAAACAATGGGTGTAAGATCTGGAGATCGCACAGACCACTTAATATCGCCTGTTCCACTGATAACTAGATTCGGGAAAGTATTGTTTAAGTACTCCCTAATTATTCGAGCGTCTTAATGAAACCAAACATTCTCCATATTTACATCAGGAAGATTGAGAATAGCGTGAAGAACATGATTCTGTAACAAATCGACGTATACTCTACTATTCAAGTTGCCCTCAATAAAAAATGGACCTATTACGTGGTCACCAAATCCTAAAAAGAAGAATGAGTACCAGCAGAAAATGAAAGTAATATTAAAAGAAAGAGGAGAACAAAACAACATTGAAGAAGAATGGAATGTCATCCAAACGACAATTACAAATATGGCAAAGGAAACATTACAGGAGAGAAATGTTGAATAGAAAAATACAACAAATTACAGAAGAGAGACCAGAAAATTTTACAAGGAAACCAAGCAATACACCCAAGGATACATGACGAGATCAACAGTTTGCAAGGACAAAAATAATGAAAAGGTGGAAGGAGCATTTTCAAGAGTTGTTAAACCCAGAAAAAGAACAAAACGAAGATGAAGAAATAATTTACCACACAGCAGAACAACTTGTTGAGCAACCAACATTGGAAGAAACGATAAACGTCATAAAACATCTAAAAAATAACAAAGCACCTGGCACGGATGGAATAACTGCAGAACTGATAAAGAATGGTGGACATGAGCTATGGAGGCGTATCCATAAACTAATCGACCGCATATGGACACTAGAAGTCATCCTAGAAGATTGGAAAGTAGGAATCATACTTCCTAGGTACAAAGGGGGAGACAAATGACTCTACAAAAATTATAGGGGCATAACAGTTTTCAATGTAGTCTACAAGATATTATCAGGAATTATATACAGCCACCTGAAATCGTTTTCGGAGGAGATGATTGGCGAATACCAATGTGGCTTCAGATCAAAGAGGTCAACAATAGACCAAATACATATATTAAGAGGTATACATGAAAAATGTGTTGAATATAACATACCTATTTACAACTTGTATATAGATTTCAGACAGGCGTTTGATGGAGTAGATCGATAAAAAAATGTTAAAGCAACTATCTATGTTAGGGATACCCAATAAGTTGGTTAAACTTATATGAATGACTCTGGAGGGTTCCAAAGCTATGGTGAGAATATACGGAGATATGACGCAGACCTTTGATATTGAAAATGGAGTTAGACAAGGTGATGCCTTATCAACAAAACTTTTTAATCTAACTTTAGAAGCTGTTGTTAGAAAACTGGATATAAACGGCTGTATTAATACAAGATCAATGCAAATATGCGCATATGCGGATGATGTTGCCATAATAAACCGCAACAAAGGGATATTAAGTGAAAAAGCTATAGAACTGAAACGAGAAGTTGCTACGTTTGGTCTATATATAAATGAAAGCAAAACAAAATATATGGAGTGCACAAAATCGAATCAACATAAGAATCTGAAGGTAAACAACCATACCTACAAATATGCCTCAACTTTTCCCTACCTAGTGGACAGATTCGAATGTAGATATAAGGATCGACATGGTTTTATTGACAGCTACTGATAATTACACTATAGATGTTAGTTAGGTAACTATCTACAACAAGCTGTGCTCAAATGAGCTCAAATCCGCAATTTATAATCACACAAATAATGTATACCTCAGCACAGAGGTTATTGCTTCTATCATACTAACAAACTTTGAACTATGAGCTTACAATACAATTTAATCTAGGCCGTAATTGCAACACTTAGGAAGTTCAATTAGAAAATATAAATTACACGATATGTTTTCACAATGTGTTAATTATACACGGTGAAACTATACAATATTAAGAAGTTAAGAATAATGTGAGATTACAAATTAAGGGATTAATTTGTGATTGAACACCTAGGCTTAATAATAAATGACAACAACAACATCAGTCAAGAAATACAGGCACGGATTCTTATGCTTTTATGCATACAAAGACTTAAATGAAAAGTAAGTTCTAAGTGAGTCTAAGCTTAGAATCTATAAAACAGTAATTAGACCAGTGGTCACATATGGATGTGAAACGTGGACCCTCTCAACCACTGATGAAAATCAACTGAGAATATTTGAGCGCAAAATATTAAGGAATATATTTGGACCAACCCAATGCAGCGATGGTTCGTGGAGAATTAAAATAAACCACGAGCTGGATGAACTAATGCAGAGCGCAGATATTGTTAGATTTGTAGGCTTGGACGAAAAGTTGTAGGCTTTTAGAGGAAGGTGCTCGTTTCGCCAGTACATACCAAGCAAACCCAATAGATACGGTATAAAATATTCGCACTGTCTAATGCGAAGTTATTTTGTACCAATAACATGGAAGTATACGTTGGCAAAACCAAGTGGGTGGTTCATACAATATGATGTGGCATGTTGTAGTAAAAGATGGTCTGTGGTTGTTTTGTACAGCCTTTTAAATGTTACAACAATAAATTCCTTTGTTATTTACAATTGTAGCATACCAAATTCCACAAAGACCCGACGAGAAGTTTTGACAGATTTAGAATTTAGCCTTATGTACAACCACCAGAAGAATCGAAGCCAGAATGTCTATATACCCAAGACAATAAGGATTCGACTAAAGAAGATCTGGCATTTGAAGATGTCGTGCCAGTTCAAAGAACTCCAAGAGCAATTGGGAGGTGTGATAACTGAGAAAGGAAAAAGAATTGAAAAACGAAATATTTTTGTTCGATTTGTAAAAAGTACCTTTGTTTGGAACAAGTAAATCCAATTTGCAATGACTGTAACAATATTCCGGCTTAATTTTATTATGGTTTTTGTCATCTCTTATAATTTTTTATGATAAGTCTTAGTGAAATAATATTTTATTTTTGTTTCAAGATAATTCTTGAAGACTGATATGTTATGTTTTAATTGTAAATTAATTGTAATTTGTTCAGTAAAAAATGAGAATACAGTGGAACTTCGATTATCCGTCTCTCTATTAACCATCACCTCTGTTAACCGTTGGGGTCCATACATAAGTTAAATTTTTACATTTTATTTACCTACATTTTTATTTAAATAATTTTTGTTATTATTCAGGGCTCTGGATTAAATTTCAATTTAAATAGGTAATGATAAATGATACCGTGCTTTTAGAGTTCTATTTTTAGAATCGCAAGCCGAAAATAAAAACGCACAGCACAATAATTATTACAGTCAATATCTGTGTGTCACTATAATTCAGTGATTTGATTCACATTCGAACATTGATTGTGTCACTTAGTCGTTTGATCAATTAAGTTTTGAAAAATGAAGCCTTCCACATCTGGATTATCAAGAAGAAAACGTGTTGCTTTGTCAATTTAAAAAAGAATAGAAATTATTGCAGATCTAAGGAAAGGTGTTCCTGTTGTCGCATTGAGCAAAAAGTATGATGTTCCGAGAACAACAACCAATGATTTAAAGAAAAATGCTGAAGGAATTGAAAAGTATGCTTCGCAAATGGAATCATTGGATGGCCGGGTGAAACATCGTAAGACAATGAAAAAAGCCACAAATGAATAACTCGACACGGCTCTGTATTTGTGGTGCGTTCAAAAAAGAAGCGAAGTTGTTCCTTTGTCTGGACCAATTATTGCCGAAAAAGCGTTGTTTTTCAACATAAAATTGAATAACGATCCTTCATTCAAAGGAAGCAGCGGTTGGTTGGAAAAGTTCAAAAATCGCCACGGTATACGGGAACTGAAAATCGAAGTTGAAAACTGGAGCGCCGCAAGTAATGAAGTCGTTGACGAATATAAAAGAAAGTTTCAAGATATGATCGATGAATATGGTTTGACACGCGATCGAGTCTTCAATGCAGATGAAACTGGTTTAAACTACAAAGCATTGCCAACAAAAACACTCGCTGCACTGTCTAAAAAATATAAACCAGGATTTATAACGCAAAAGCAACGAATCACAGCAGTGATATGTTCAAATGCAAGTGGTGACCACGTTTTTACAAGGGCATTAATATGGACGCGCTTTTCGTTAACTACTACGCACAATATAATGAATGGATGTCCCAGGGAATATTCGCTGACTGGGTCAAAAAGTTATGTATTGCAAACCAAAATTTGTTTATCTATTTTTCTAACGTCTTGTTTTTTAGGTTTTTATACCGGACGTTCGACAATACTTGCAAGCAAAAAATTGCCACCAAAGGCGATTCTCATTTTGGACACTGCACCTGCCCATCCTGAAGCCGGTATGCTGCGAAGTGACGATGGAAATATCAAATATCACGTGCTCTTTTCTGCCAGCGAATACAACAGCATAGATACAGCCAATTGATCAATCGGTCATTGAAACATTCAAAAGAAGATACAGAAAAAAAATTATTAAGAGGAATATTCTTTGCCAGAATACTGGAAAGTATATAATTTAAAACATGCAGTCGACAATGCTGTGGATACTTGGGCTGATGTTTCGGGAGTGACGCTGAAAAGAGCGTGGAATAAATTATGGCCTTAACTCAAGATGAAAATGCCCCGTGATAGCCGAGCGTGATGCGGTAACAAATAAAGTTATGGCTGAATCAACAATTTTGTTTTCGTTGTCTAAAGATGATATAAACGAATGGTTAATTTGTGATGAGGACGCAAACGGCTATCGATTGCTTACAAATGACGAAATCAGAGGCGGACGAAACTGATTCAGAAGCTGACACAGACTTTGACTCCACTGTTTGTGCATCGCACACACACAAATTCATCGAGTGGTATTCTCGGCAAGAAGAAGCAAATAAAGTAGACTTGATGATTTTACGTCGATTAAGAAATTCAGCCATTGCAAAATGTGAAGTAACAATAAAACAAACAAAGATTTCGGAATATTTTAAATCAAATTGATTCGACTGTTTTAAGATAAATCCCTCTTATATTGTCAAATAAAACAAACAAATACAATATGAGAGTTATACTATGAACTTTTATTTTTTTTAATGTTCTGTTAACCGTCTTTTCGATTATCCGTCATATCCTTGGTCCGGTGCTCTGACGGATAATCGAGGTTCCACTGTAAATCAAACTATTATAAAAATTGTGGACTATTTTTTGTGCTACGTAAATAAACATTTTAAATAAACAAAATATGTCAATAATAATAAATATTGAATTGTTAAAAAACTACAAACCATAGATTATTTTATTGCAATTTAAACAAAATGGATCCAGGACTATTTTTATGACCGGTATAGTAGACCGTGTGCGACTACTGATACACAAATTAAACTGCGTCTGCTGAAAGGTTAAGTCTCCTGAGCTATATAAGAAGATGCAAGTGATGATTGTTTATAAAACACTTCCTTTCCTTATCTCCAAACTATATAAACATTATATCTCACTTAATATTGTTTCATAAATTAACCTTATCGCCAGTCTGAAAAAAGCAATTAAGGATGTAGCGTAGCGATAAGATATTTTTAAACTAAAATTCATTATTTTGTTAAATAAAAATGTTAGCAAGTTATCAAATTAAAACAGAAGAATATAAAAATAATTCCAGAAACGTCCATATTTCATAATTTAATGTCTACTCTCATATTATCCGTTCAGCCACTCTTCTCACTTCATTGGTTCATTGTTTAGGTCCTCAGTTTATTTTGTAGAGTCTGGGCCTTTATTTCGTAATTCTTATAGTCCGCCGTCCATTTTACGTTCTTACTATAGTCCTTTTCCATCATATTGATAGCACATTATGTATGCAAATCCTCAACAGGTCAAAAAACCATAGGCGTCACCCTATACTTGTTTTGAAATAAATAAAAAAAATTAATATTTTAAGATGCCGTCAACAATTCATTATCTTTTAAAAAATCTTCTGTAAAATAAGTGTCCACTAATCTCACTATACCTTTTTTGTGCGTAAAAAACGTCGGTATATATGCCACACGATTATTGTTAATTATACGCGGGTGATTAACCAGAGAATTCAATGTTTCACGAAATAAATTAATGTAAACAGTAATTTAAAGGTGATTATTGTTTTCTATACAAGTTATCGCCTGACACAAAAAGAATACCTTCTTTGAACGATTACCTGGAATTACTGATAAGGCTTCACTAATGATAGTTTAAGTAGTTTTTATGCCACATTACAGCTTATGCCAATAATATAAATTAGAAATTGTTTGCATCTTCCATTTAGTTTGTAGATGTACATTGTTCATGTCTTACCTACCTACGTTTTTGGTGTCGATATTTTGTTATTTGCATTTAAAAATGACGTCGACAACAGGTTTTATCCCGGTTAAGTGTAGTTTTAAAGGTGCCTTCAGTCTAAATATAATATTAAATGTACACGATGCACTTGTACATCAACGCCCTTTAAGTAATGTTCGTGAAATCGTTAACATGTGTTCAAATATGACAGGGGTTGGAGAAGCAACAATTTATAGATTCCTAAAAGAAAAAAAAGGAGGAACTGTTTCATCTCCCAAGAAGAGTGGAGGGAGTAAACCCTTGGAAATTGAAGAAATACATAAAAACATGATAAGACGCAACGTCCACTCATTTTTTTTTTTTAACAAAGAATTTCCAACATTGGACAAAATCCAAACATTAATTAGAGAAAACGAAGAGTTACCAATCATAAGCAACAAGAAATTATGGGGACTATTGAGAGAGATGGGATTTCTTTGGCAAAAGAATAGAAGAAAATCCGTTTTAATTGAAAAAAATTACATTGTATGTTGGAGACGAGATTATCTAAGAACTATTAAAAAGTACCGAGAAAAACGGAAAACAATTTTTTATTTGGACGAGACTTGGCTAAATGAAGGTCATACTGTACCATATCTATGGGTTGATACAAATGTGAAAAGTTCCCGTCAGGCATTCATCGAAGGTGTATCTACTGGAATAAACAATATTCCCGTTGGAAAAGGACGCAGACTCATAATAACCCATATTGGAAACGAATACGGTTTTGTCAATGGTGGATTATTAAGTTTTGCCTCAAAATCAACCAAAGATTACCATGAGGAAATGACTACTGACGTTTTTAAAGAATATTTTGAGCAAATGTTGGATTTAATTCCAAAAAATTCTGTCATAGTCATGGATAATGCTAGTTACCATTCAAGACTAGCAGAAAAATTGCCAACAACAGCATGGAAAAAAGGAGAGATAATCGAATGGTTGGATAAACACGCAATTGAGTACAAGGAGAATTCGACAAAAAAGGAATTATTACCTATTGTAAGGCAACATAAAGCAGCTTATAAAAAATATATAATTGATGAAATGGCATTAAATCGTGATGTAATTATTTTACGTTTACCCCCATACCACTGTGATCTGAATCCGATAGAAAATATATGGTCTCAAGTAAAGGGTGAAGTCGGACGCAAATACAAAACTTTTAAATTAGAAGACTTACAACAATTATTAGAACATTTCTTATCAAAAGTAACTCCAGAAAATTGGAAAAATGCTGTTAGTCATGCTCAGAAGGAAGAAAATAAAATGTGGAATTTGTATAATATGACTGATGCGATGCTGGAACCGGTAATAATTACCATTGGAGTTGAAGATTCCTTAGATTCTGAAGAAAGCAGTGAATCTGAAATGGAATTTGATTAAAATAATATTCATTTTTTTACAAATCGGCCCCTGTTACGGCCACAAGTTATTTTATATATAACCAATAAAATAAACATCTTACATTTCTTGCAAATTCATTAGTACCTGTTAATCTCCATCACTCCGACACTGGCAACTTTATTTAGGGATTAGTAACCCTCAAAACTATTGTATTCTATTCTGCTTCAACCTTTATACCTGGTGGTCATACTCAATTTAAAATTGTTTTCCTATATACTTCTCTAAACTTGTTGACAAATATCTATTTTTCATTGAGTCACCCGTATCAACAGTTAAGGGATTTGAATACATAATGTGCTATCAATATGATGGAAATGGACTATAAGTGCCTTTCTCAAGATTAGTACGTGTTTCTTTCAGTGACATATTGGTCTTCTGATTTTTGTCTCATTTGTTTGGTATAGTTTTGTGAGTCTACAGCCATAATTACACGTTCCGTGGCGTGTTGTGTCACTCCAAGCTTTTTGATGATTTTTGTCTTCAAAAATCTTTTCCATAAATCTGTGTGGCGAAAACACGTTGATTATAAACATTTAAGTTCCCTATTTAAATGTTATTCTACAACAGATGGTAGCGTTTAAAAAGATGGTTAACCATTAGGTACTAGGGTGCCATATGTAGAGTGACCATATGTACTTTTTTTAGTAGGACAGTACTTTCTTTTCAAACGCTGTCCTATTGTACTTTACGATTTACGAAGTACACCTAAATGTACTCTTTTTCTTAATCAAATCAAATGTATCTTCGCATATTGTGTTTTGCCAAGTTTGTAGAAGCGATGTTGTGAAGTACCACCTAACAGTGGCCGCAGTAATATCAAACATTTGTCAAAGAAAAAACACATGTTGATTACAAATGCGAACTCGAAGAGCAGCAAATTGGAAACTTTTGTTTAAAGTGATAATTTAAGTTCTGAAAATATGTTGATTGTTGCCAAGGAAGGTATTTTTGCTTACCATACAATTAAGCATTTGCAAAGTTTCAGATCCTTCGACTGCACGTCAAAACTAACTGTAAACATGTTTGGACCTAAATTTGCAGCAACTCGAACTAAGACTGAGGCGATTGTAAAAAATGTGTTAGCTCAAAAATCGACTTTCGAAAAGCAAATTTTGTTAACATTACGATCGGTTCGTCGAATAATAGAGAAATTAAAGTTGTGCTCTTAATGGAAAGGTGTTTTGACGGAGAAAAGGGTATCCAATTAAAATTACTTCAGCTGCGTGATTTACCTGGTGAAACATCAGAGCAGTTGAAAGATTACGTGGTCAATGATTTGAATCACCATAATCTACTTCAAAAATGCATCTGAATGTCTGCTGATAATACAAATACAAATTTTGGTGTAATGCGAAGAAAATGATGAACAATTTATTCAGCAAATTAAATGTTTCTCGTAGAATACCCGTGATTGGAATTGGTTGTATGGCACACATTTTTAAAAACTGTTTATAAAATGCGACAGAGTGGAGAAACTAAAACAGTTTTGCGATTTTGTTGATGTCGAGTACCAAAAATGTTGTCGTTTTCACAAACAAGATTTTTGAGC
Source organism: Diabrotica undecimpunctata (assembly GCF_040954645.1). NCBI lineage: Eukaryota > Metazoa > Arthropoda > Insecta > Coleoptera > Chrysomelidae > Diabrotica > Diabrotica undecimpunctata. Next base: position 30,710,031 of record NC_092811.1, on the reverse strand, counting down.
CTAATGCCAGCCACTGAACAAATTATACAAATGTTCAAACCCTTGAAAGCATATTTTTTATGGATTGATAATTGTGCAACAGTTCCAAAACAGTTGTACAATGTAGATGACAAAATATGCGCAACAGAGGCCGCTTTGGAGTATTTCGAACTCATAAATAAGCTTCAAAATCGCTTAAATGAGTTATTTTTACCGTTTAAAGTAAGAGTCACTCCAAAACTAAAAAATATGGAAGACCTCGACCTTAATGTAAACTATCGGGATATCTTCACCATGCATGTCAAGCAGTTCTATTCAAATTGTGTAACATATTTGAAAAACTGGAGTGAAAATTTAAGTGAACTAAAGCTATTTGGATGGGTTAACTTGAAAAAACTAAGTTTCTTGGGCTGAAATTTTGTGGTCGTGTGAGGCTTTTAAGAACTACATAGGTCCTATATTGAATCAGTATGAACTGTTTGATAAAGTTAGTCTAATACGAACCTACGTTACAGAAGATAAAATCGCAGACTGTAATTCGAAAAATATTTCTACCTACCGGAGAAATCTTCCAAAAAGAAAGCGCTTTGAAAAACTCAAAATTCAATGCAAGTTTGTTTTTTGTCTGCCTAGGACGAGCGCTTGAGCGTTGACATTTAATAAACAAAGCAGAATATTTTGGTTTGTGCTCTGCAAAATGTCTTATAAAATTGATATTCGTCAAGGTGTTTATAATATGGTTGGCGAATGTCGAAACGAGATATTGTTAATATTTATCGAGATCAAAACATAAGCAAATCGACAATTTATCGCACAATCAGAGAATGTGAAGAAGTTATACCATGTGTTAACTTTCGTAAAAGTGGCCGACCGCGGATTTTGAACCATATAAGAGAGGCAAGACTGATTGAAGCAGCTAAGAACAAAATTGGGGTCTCACAGCGAAAACTGGCCAGAAGATTTCATGTTGGGAAGACTACAGTATACAGGACCCTATCGAGTAACAATATTATCTACCGGAAAAGAAGGAAAGCTCCAAAATACACAGAAGATCAATTAGAGAGAATTCCGAGATGTTGCCGCGCTTTAAGGCGAGTGCATTTCGTCAACAAGTTGATCGTGATGTACGATGAAAAATATTTTACTTTGTCCAACTCTGTGATGAAGGGTAACGATGGGTTTTACACGAACTATTACGAAAATGTACCTGATGAAATAAAATTCAAAAGTAAGAAAAAATTTGAGGACAAAATTTTGGTATGGTGTGCAATTTCTGAGGCTGGCTTTATCTCACAGCTCTACATTGGTGTTGTTCGAGGCGAAGCCTTAAACGCAAATATTTATATTCAAAGATGTCTCTCTAAATTGCTTCAGTTTGTGAACACACATCATGCAAATGATCAAATAGTCTTTTAGCCAGATCTTGCTTCATGTCATTACGCGAGGATCACAAGGGACTGGTACGAAACTAACAACATTACCTTTGTACCGAAAGCAGACAATCCCCCCAACCTACCTCAGACTCGTCCAATTGAAGAGTTCTGGGCAATATTAAGTCGGAGTCTTTAATAACCGATAGGAAGCACAAAATCAGAAACAGTTAAGACGCCGCATATATACAAAAATTAGATAAATTGACGCTGAGGTCATCCAAAGGATGATGCAACGTATCAGGGGAATTATTAGGCCAATCGAAAATAATGGTCCCTTGTCTGTCATTTGAATTTTGATTTATAATAAGGATAGTTAAGTTAAATTGTTGAATAATTTAATAAAAATATAAGATTATTGTGGTCAGAGTTATATGCTTTTGAAATTTTTCCCAAAACTTTAGGACTATACGTTATTTGAAAAACTGGAGTGAAAATTTAAGTGAACTAAAGCTATTTGGATGGGTTAACTTGAAAAAACAAGTTTCTTGGGCTGAAATTTTGTGGTCGTGTGAGGCTTTTAAGAACTACATAGGTCCTATATTGAATCAGTATGAACTGTTTGATAAAGTTAGTCTAATACGAACCTACGTTACAGAAGATAAAATCGCAGACTGTAATTCGAAAAATATTTCTACCGGAGAAATCTTCCAAAAAGAAAGCGCTTTGAAAAACTCAAAATTCTATGCAAGTTTGTTTTTTGTCTGCCTAGGACCAGCGCTTGAGCGGTTGTTCTCAAATATCAATAACTATTTGGAGTCTCACAGGGACAGATCTGTGGGACTGTCTTGTACTGCGAATAGGCAGCTAAACTGAAATGGAAATGGGCTGGACATAACAAACGTCTTAAGGGATGGCCGATGGAATAAAGAAATCGGGAACTGGCGGCCATATGAAGCCAAAAGACCACGAGGAAGACCGCAAATGCGCTGGAGCGACGATATTAAAAGAACTGCAGGACCAAAGTGGAAACGTCTTATAAACAACAGAGATGAATGGCGAGAATTAGAAGAGGCCTATATTCGGCAATCCGGATAGAGAGAAGGGTTAAAAAAAAATTGGAGTCCCAACAAATCACAGTAGAAAATATCTACTCTGAAAGCAATCATGCAAGTCTACACAAACTTCGATGTTTCGTGCAATGAAATTTTCAATTCTTAAAGAGCAAACCACAACAACTTCTAAAGGAAATTTATGATTCCAAAAAGTACGACTGGTACCAAAATGATGATCAAAATGTTCAGGCAGGAACGTTGAAAGAAAGTTAGCTTTTAATATATATATATATATATATATATATATATATATATATATATATATATATATATATATATATATATATATATATATATATATATATATATATATATATATATATATATATATACAGTAGACTCCATCTATAACGAGAACTGAAATGACAGACTAATTACCTCGTTATAAGCCGATCTCGTTATATCAGACAATAATAATACTGTGCATACATATGAATCTGTAGTTTTCTAAACCATTAACTTCCTATAGTGAAGCCATTCGGAGCAATATAAGATGCTAATAAATATTGTTTGAATGGCGTTTTTGAAAAAAAGTTATTTACTTTTATTGTCAATGAAATATATTAAAGCATAAAAGAGTTGTTTACTTTTATTATCAATGATATACGTTAAAACAAAAAATCTGTACTTATATTATTTTCCAACTACATAATGTATAAAGCGTATTTTCAAGGATATCATAAACTATTGCTTCTGCAATTTTAAGAACTCTGTCATTTTTAACTGCTTTAAATGGTCCAGTATCATTCTATCATATTTTCTAAAGATGTGAAACAGTTGTATTTATTCATTGTAAAGAAGTTTATTGCGAGCTGCAGTTAAGTTTATTGAGGGGCTGTTTGAAAAGGTATTTATTTATAGCCACGACCGACCAAAAACGTAAAAAACACGTTTTTGGATCTTATTTGCTCTCGTTATAACCAAATTTGCCTCGCTATAGACGGTTATAGTTCAATAGAAATTTCACGGGACATCTAATGTATCTCGTTATAAGCGAAACCTCGTAATAACCGTGTTCGTTATAGAGGGAGTATACTGTATATATATATATATATATATATATATATATATATATATATATATATATATATATATATATAATTTATGTACGTATATTTGATTTAAAAAAATCGTTTTCTTATTGTTTCATTAAAGATTCGTAAAATTTTGACAAGAAAAATTATTTCCTAGGGTATTAGCAGCGTATTTCCTTAAAAATTATAAATGTACTTTTCTTTGTTGCTCACCCTACATATATGATACACTAAACAACGATCTTTTCATCGTGACTTACATCCTGAATGTGAACGTTGTGTAGTACTAGAAGAAAAGAAAAAAAAATGAAAAAATTTTTCCTCGAAAAGTCAAGTATGGATTGGTACAGTTGTATGATATTAAAATTTACAGTGAAATCAGATTGGGAAGGCTGGAAGAAGAATGTTTGTGAAACTTTTAGAAGTAAAAAGTGATCTCCAATCTGATATGCTTACACATTTAAATCTCAAACTGGCTCTTTATTAGAATATGCAATAAAAAAGGAAAAGCTACTACTCTTGGTGAGTAAATCCATTGACACAAGCACATTAATAGGTTTAATAGCTATTGGCCTACCAAATAATGTGGCAGATAAAATTCTCGATACTCAAGATTTGTATCATGAGATAGGTAAACTTGAACACCTTGCAACTAGAAATATAATGAAGAAGACAAACTATGCAGAAAATAAATTTAAACAAATTTGTTCACAAAACAAAACATACAGGTCACAAAATTGATTTTGATTTTAAAAACTCCAGAACCATAGCCCCCATCCGCTTATATAAACCAAGAATTATCCGAGAAGCCAGAAATTGAAAAAAAAAACAAATTGTCTTAATAAAAGAGATGACAGCATCCGATTACCTTCGACATGGAGACCCCTCATAAAGAAAATATCGTCAGCTCCACTCTCCCATAAAAATCCATGTCAGAAATGTTCGCGCCAAACCTAACGCCAATCTCCGCGCCAACTGCCACGCCAACCACCACCCAAACCACATCACCATCGACGGTATAAATGAACCATCCGCTAATCCCAGTAGCAGTAATGCATTGATTAGTGGTCAATGTAGTAGTGTCTGGAGACTCAAGAGACTGGGACATCGGAAGCCCTGAAGAAGACGTCAGAGAGGATGTCGAAAGCTCGGCGCAGTGACAATTGACGCGGTTCAACCCGGAAGCCTGTTAAGTTTAATATTATTTCTTGTAATAGTATTAATCTTAGCTTTAGGTTTAATATATATAGCATATGCTGTAAATCATCTTCACTTTGAAAGAGTATTATTGCGTCGTCTGCATAGCAGATTATTGTAAGTTGTTTTTCTCCCATTTGGTATCCTTTTTTAGTTTTTACTGTTTTTATTATTTCATTCATATTCAGGTTGAACAATAGAGGACTCAGGGAATCTCCCTGTCTTATCCTTTTTCCAGCTTCAATAGAGTCGGTTAGATCTTCTTCTACTTTTACTTTTATTGTGTTATTTTGGTAGACATTTTCGATCGTTTTGATTATTTCTTGAGGTATCTCTCTTGCGTACAATAAGTGGATAACGTCCTTTAATTTGACCCGGTCAAATGTTTTTTAAGATCCATGAAACATCGACGTGCTAGTGTTATACTTTTATTCGGTTTATTTTTTATCACTTTGGTTGTTAATTTTAGTGTTGTGTTTAATAAATTAATTCCTCTGTAATTTTCCGGGTCCGATTTGTCTTCCTTTTTGAAGATATATTATAATATACAATGGGTGGCCAAATTATTAGGGACACTACATATATTTTTGTATTTTCTACTTTAAATGGTTTTTTTTTACCAAAAAAATTGGTGTATATCCGTATTATATTTGGCAGTTCTTCTGGTATGATTATTAAAATTTTTGATAAGCGGCAACACTAGTAGACTGCGTATGTACGAAATAATAGGTTTGTTCGTACAGGCGTCAGCAACTGTCAGCAACTGCACGACGCACGCGTGTTTCATTGCTATTGCATCTCAGTTGGTCATCGGCTGTTATCGCAGTGAGGCTTAAAAATATTTGCAAGTTGTTTAAAACTTTTTTAAAGTGCTAGGTTTTCGTGTCAGATATATTTAACAGGTAAGTAAAATTTGTTATTTAGTCATTTTTGCTGCTTTTAATGACACGATTTTATTTAAAAATATTGTTCAAAATCAAAATTATTTTTTTAGTATGGGAAACTCTACACTTTCCCAAAGAGTAATAACAACTACTGCAGGTGTTTCAAAGTCTGTAGTAAATCGAATTAAAACAAAAATTGATTCAAACGAAGCATTAGAACCGGGCCGTGTTGGAAAATGTGGCAGAAAAATGATCACTACTCGTACTGACCATAAAATCAGGGACATTTGTCTCAAAAATCGTAAAAAGAGTGTGGCACATCTGACTACGATGATAAATACCAAAGGAATTAATGTTTCCAGAAGAACAGTCCCACGAAGACTGGCCGAAGAGAATCTGACAGGTCGCCGCCCTATGAAAAAACCACGGCTCACCGAAGCCTTGAAGAAAAAGAGACTCCAATGGGCCAAGCAGCACCAAAGTATGACCGTTAAAGACTGGAGTCGAGTAAGTGCAACTTTTTTTAACGAATGAAGTTCGTGAACAGCGAATATTTTCATTTTTTCAGGTATGCTTCTCCGACGAATCAACCTTCCAGATTTTGCTGGATAAAAGTGCGTTCGTCCGACGACGTCCTGGGGAGCAGTTCCATCCAGATTGCATTGTGGAGAGAGTTAAACATCCGGTTAGTGTCATGGTGTGGTCTGTAATCTCGGCTAAGGGTATGGGACGTTTATACATCGTGGAAGGGACAATGAGACAGGACCAGTATAAGCGAATACTTGAAACTTGGCTACTTCCCCAGCTAAAAGAATGGTTCCCTGGTCAAAAAAATTACATTTTTATGCACGATTCTGCACCGTGCTACAAAGCTAGAAGTGTAACTGCATTTCTGTCCAAAGAAAATATTGCAGTTCTGCCCTGGCCGGGAAACTCACCTGACATGAACTCCATAGAGAGTATGTGTGAGTTAACCAAACGGGAGATCGCCAAAGATGTTATTACAATGAAGCGGCAGTTGATTGAAGCTCTTATTAAAGAATGGCATCATAACCCAAAATTAAAACACAATGCAGAAGTTTGTATTCAGAGCATGCCCCGACATGTAGAAGCTGTAATTGCAACAAAGGGTGGCATCACTAAATATTGAAATTAGTGATTTTATGTAACAATTTTTTTGCGAAAAAAATAAATGGTTTTACTAACAGAACTCATCGTGTTTGTGACCTTAATACCATACTCTTTTATACAAAAAATATATGCAAGCCTTAAAGCGAATAACTTGCTAAAAAAATTCAGTTAAACTAGAAAATTAAGAAATCATCTTATGAAATCATCTTACTGTCCCTAAAAATTTGGCCACCCACTGTAATAATATATTTGTAGAGTGAAATAAATAAAATGATATAAATTAATTGTGCATTTAGTGTTAGTGTTAGAAGACTGTAAATACCTAAATAAAATAAATGTCACAATAAGTAAAAGCATATATCAAAATACCAAAAAACATACCTCGTAGGGCTTTGGAAACCCATTCTCGTGGGTGAAGGTGAATTGCATGTAAAAATATTTCCTCCTCCAACTTGTAAATTTAGTTGCAGAGATCCTAAACGGTTATTCTTTGCTGTATCGTTAGAATCGTTCATAAGGCTGAGATCTTCCCAGGATTGTGAAATTTGCATCGCGTGGTGGATTTCCCGCTCGTGTGCCAATTCACGTGTATTGCTAATACCCTCATGTTCCTCTTGGCGCAGTTGATTGATTCGAGGTGTCAGTCGAGGACCCAGAACCTTTAAAAAAATTTGAATAATATCAACCACCCAAAAATTTACATAGATTTTTAAATAATATGATAATCTTCCTAGTTGAAATTGAGCTTGCTTTTATGTCAAAATCTCCTAAACTACTATTGTAAAGTACAATGGCCTGGAAGGGATAGTGAGGATGCCCAGAAGTTGGGTATAACTTTGGGTGGCATAGAAGTTTATCCAAGGGGATGTTTAATCTTGGAACTAAAAGAGAACGGAGGGAAGAAACGGAAAAAAATCAGTGGCATTTTCGTCTCTGACAACTGGAGTAAGCTGTTTTTATTACTAGCTGTAACATAAATTTAAATGGACAGAATCAGTTACATCTTACAAACAAATATCCCTTTCAAAAATTAATACCTTTTTACATCTTTATATATATATATAGTTCAGCTCAACAGGCCTCAAAGGCCCAAGGCTTCAACGGTTTTCTTCCAGTTCTTTCTATCTTGTGCTAAGTTTTTCCAATCTTGTACCCGCAGCGACTTCAGATCTTCTTTTGCCGACTCCAGCCATTTTCTTCGGGGGCGGCCTCTTTTTCTTTTTGTACCAGCCTCCGTGTTTATTAATTCATTGGGAACTCTTCCTTCCTTCATTCTTGCTATATGTCCGAGCCATCTTAATCTTTGAATTTTAGCAAGTCTTGTTATTTTTGGTTGCCCATATATTTGCATTATTTCTTCATTCGTTCTTCTTCGCCAGATGTTCCCTTCTTTTACACCTCCGTATATCCTTCTAAGAATTTTTCGTTCCCATCTATCTAATTTTACTTCCATATCTTTATTTAGTGTCCAGGTCTCGCTAGCATAGAGTACTGTAGGTCGGATAACTGTTGTATATATTCGTTTTTTTGCTGTTCTGGATATTATATTCGACCTCAGTATCTTAGTCAGGCTCCCAGCACTCTTACTACCTTTGGCCATTCTTTTTATGATTTCTTGGTTCTCTTCGTTCCTATTTGTTAGTGTCACTCCCAAGTAATCGAATTGGCTAACAACTTCAAAGTTATATTCTTTACTTGGGCTTTGTATCTTAAAGAACTGTCCTTGATGATTTTCGTTTCCCCTCATCACCATATATTTTGTTTTTTCTTCGTTTATTTCTAAACCATATTCCCTGGCCATTCTCTCTATTCTAGTAAAGATTTCTCTTAATTCTGCAGGTCTCCTTGTTATTAAGGTAACATCATCTGCATATGCTACGCATTGATGCCTGTGATGATATATTGTGCCTCTAGTGTAGATGTTACACTCTCGTAAAATCTTCTCTAAGATCAAATTGAAAAAATCTGTTGATAACGGGTCACCTTGTCGCAGACCTCTATTAGTGATAAAGCTATCCGAAACCCGTCCTTCTAACATGACTTTACTTTTAGTATCATTGAGTATGCATTTAGTCAGTCTTACTATTTTTGGTGGAAATTTAAAATATTCCAGTGCTTCGAATACTCTATTTCTTTTTATAGTATCATATGCCTGTCTAAAATCAATAAACAGCATGTGTAATGTTAGGTTGAATTCATATGAGCTAGCTAAAATTTGTTTCATTGTAAAAATTTGGTCTATTACCGATCTGTTTGCTCTGAAACCTGCTTGATATTCACCTAGACAATTTTCAACTTTTGTTTTAATTTTATTTCTAATTGATATGGCCAGAATCTTATACACTGTATCTTGTAGAGCTATTCCCCTGTAATTTTTACATTCTGTAACGTCTCCTTTTTTATGCACTGGACATAAGATTGCTTCTTTCCACTGATTGGGTATTTTTTCTCTGATCCACACTTCGCGTATTAACTCAGCGATTTCTTTTTGCACCATTTCGCCACCTTCTTTTAGAAACTCAGCAATGATACCATTTTCACCAGGTGCTTTGTTGTTTTTTAAGTTTTTTATGATCTCTATAATTTCTTCCTTGGTAGGTACTTCTTCATTTACATCTGGTTCCCTTACTTCTTCATGTTGTAGTTGCGTTTGTTCTCTTTCATCTTGGTCGTCCGTACATAATATGTTCTCAAAATAATTGGCCCACCTTCTTAATTTTTCATCTGTTCCACCTAACAGATTCCCCTCTTCATCTTTATAATATCTTGATGTGGTTTTGTATTGGGTTCGGTCTCGTTTTATTTCTTGGTAGAAATTCCTGACTTGTTTATGTAAAAAATCTTCTTCAATACGAACTAGTTTCTGCTCTAAACTTGACCGCTTCTTCCTTCTACAAATCTTCTTTGCTTCCCGTCTTTTTGCGGCATAAGCTTTTTTATTCTCTTCATTATTTCTTATTATACTATTTATTCTAGCTTTATTTCGGTCATTAATGGCTTTCTTACAGTCCTCATCATACCAATCCGTTTGTTTACATTGTCTGTTTCCTGTTAATACTGAGTCGGCTGCTTCTTGAATTTTTTCTTCTAGTTGTACCCATCTGCTTTCTATATCATTTACTGTTGTCTGGCTTTTCAGTTTCTCTTCAATTTGCTTTTTACATCTTTACCTAATGTTAAACACTAATTTCTCTCGACGACTTGGTAAAACTGGACAAAATTTTTGTATTAAAGATGATCACAATAAAAAAACTATTTAAAAAAATTAAAATTAAAATGTACCTTGGTCAGTATCATATCATGATATGCTGTTATGAGAATTTACGCTTCTTATAATCTACATACAAATTTTGTGTTGTGCATAAAAAAAGGTTATTCAAAGATACTAAAAAAATTAGTGACATACCCTATAAACAAACAAAGCACTACACTGCAACTATAAATACATGTGAAAAAATTAAAAATAAAACGGGGTACATTTCCTTCATTCACCATCACAAAATATTCAGCATTGTGATTGAATCTGCTGTGGGAGGTTATAATAAAAGGTAAAAAACTTAAGAGGAATTTTGCTTTCACCATCGTCGGTCTAACTGTAACTCTTTATTTCATTTTTAACTAGCTGCTGCATACTTTGTAACGAGTTCGTCACTTCAATAATCCTTTCATCACTTTTAAAGAAATTCTTTAAATCCATATTCCTTTAATATCTCTTAGTAACTTTTAATTTCTAAGTTGGTATTAAGCAGCGACTCCAAGAGGCAGTTTTGGAAAACTATATACATGCTTCTTCCGACTCGGGTCACTCTTGTTTTGACCTCGGGGAAGAAAAGTTGGGTTTAAACCAGTATTCGGCTAAAGATGAGCTAAAATTTGTTTTAAGAATAGTAATTTTTTTTTGGGAAGAAAAGTTGGAGAAAGTTTTGGAGAAAAACCCTCTCCAGACGAATAATTTAAAGAACTATTTATTATTCTTATATCTAAAGTGTTTGTCAGTATTACTACCTAATATTTTATAGAGAAACAATAATTCGATTTGAAAGACCTGATTTGATTGACAGGGTTAAACTTAAAATTCTGTTTAATAAAAAACGACGATTTTGTAGTTAGTCATTTTTGGAACCAGGCCATCGATATATTAATGCTGCTGCAGCAGGAAAATATAAATAACATTTTAATATCAAATGGATTCTAGAATGGATTAGGAATCAATTCAACTCCTGACCATGAATAGAACAACACTATCGATTCTGGAAGAGGTTACATATCGTCTAGTGAGGGCATTAGTGACATAACTCGAAAAACATGGATCTGAGATAATCCCAGTTGAAGTTTTTATAAAATCTTTTTAATTTTTTAACGGCTTTATGGTTCAAAATGTACTGATTTCTGTTTTATGTAAGAGTTAAATTATGTTTACGGTACAACGTCATAAATTTCTGTTCAAATAACAAGTAAAAAATAAAATAAAATAATTATATAATATAATACATAAAACTCAAAGTTAATCCCGAAAATATCTGCAATAATTAAAAAATCATTAGAAAATACAATTAATTTTCTTTTCGCAATTGTTGAATGAAACTAGAATGGGCAGAAGGAATAGATTTATTTAAAAGAAGGGATTGTAGATCCTCGAACTTCCTTGTAGGAACTGGCAATAGCTGTTGATATACAGATGTCAATTCATGGTCTGCTATAGATGATGATGCTTGTCTGGTAGTGTGATGTGCTGTGCGAATGCTAACTGATTTAAATGTAGGTCGGCTGTATGAAGTTTTATAAAAGAATGTCTCAGGATGCTCTTTTTCAACCAGAACTGTGGATATAGAATTAAAATTAATGCTTTTACCATAGTTGTTTTTATTGAAAGGTGTTAGCACATTCTTTGTTAATTGTTTCAGGTCAACAAATTCAGTAGGATCCAATTCAGTCACTCTAAAAGGATGACTGCTTTTTCTGGCACTGGAAATTATTGCTGCATAGTGTGCTGGTACATAGGTCGGTCCACCTTTCAATGATTTTTTTTATGATTTTCTCAATCACTGAGTGTGTGCAGTCTCCTTCGTTTTGTCTGTGACCCACAACAAAAAATTTATATGTGATGCTCTTTATCTTGAAAGTAGTGAGAGCATACAACAATATTGTGATAATAAATTTGTTCTTTCTTTATCTACCACAATTGTAGGAGTAAAGAATTATCTCCAACTCGTCAGAATCTGCAGCTGTTGCCATTTTTTCCAAGAATTTGAGTAAACAACTTCCGATTTCAATTAAACCAAGCTTTCCTTCGCCTTCATGACAAAAATAGCACTTGACATTACCAATCCTTTTTTTTTGCAGTTCACAAACTGTAAAATTATAACATTTTTAATAATGGTTTAATTTGGTTTTATAGTAAAAACTGGAAACGTCTCCCCTGGGGACTGGCAATCAAGCAAAACATGAAACTATGTAAAACTACTTAATTCTGACTGATTTTGGCTTCATTGCTTTTTTCAGTCTGAGTTAATTCTTTCTCTTTAATACGCAACTCATATATGTGTCTTTCAGTTCATCTTTGTCATTAGGACCACTATTTATATAAGTTGTGCACATCAGACATTGATCTTTCTTAGGTATGTGAAAACACATATTAAATTCATAGTTAAAAATGTGCCTATACATTGATACTTTTCCACACGATCAGCCATTTGCAGTGCACAATTCCTTGTATTCATTATACAGTTGAATCAAAGTTTTACTTCCATCAATATACAATCTTGCAGTATTATTTCTTATATAATAGCTTTCTAGAGCTGGTATCATCCATAGGTGCTCTCTAATACCGTCTTCAATGTTTTCTGGAACATTACTTTTCTTGTTTTTAAATTACATGGAAAATTATAATGTAGGTATCTACTAACTGAATTGGCAAGCTATCTTTTAATGAAATTGACCATGCACTAAAAAACAAATCTAGATACATTTGCATTTGATTTTTAGGTAATTTCTGACATAACTAGATTTACATCAGTAATTTTATGAAAAAAGTTATTCAACTTACTGAAATAATATATCTTTACTCGGTTTTTGTCACTAATGCTAAATTTTACAGCACATCAGATTCACTGTGAGAGACAGACTGCAAGATTCATCAGTATTGCGTTAGAATGGGAACATAAAAACAACCTGCATTGCAGATGATCTAGATCTTTTAGACTAAAGCATAGATGTAGAGCTACACAAAAAAGATCTTTCTGTTTATAATGAGGAAAGGTATATGAAGCCAGATGACCCGTTTGAAAGCTACAACCTGCAACATTAGTTCATCTCTTGTCAGAGAACTACTATGTATTTAGTAAAGAACCCCAATACATGTATGTAATAAACATACCAACTAGAACATGGCAGCTTTTCATGTAAGTTTTCATCATTATTAATGACTTCAGATATTACCTAACATGTATTTTAAATCATTATTTGAATAATAAAAGTAAATATGGAACAATTTAAAGTTGACCCAATATTCCTTCAGAATTACAGTAGAATAGTACCATATCAATATGCAAGGTATGAATCAAATCATCACTTGACAACAACAGAAATTCCAGAAGGTAGTATAGAATAAATAGCAGTAAATACCCATACAACAAAATGTATGTATGGATCAAACTCTCCTCATTTCACCTAATACAACCTTTAACCCAAAGAATGATATATGTATATTTTTTTATGGAAAGGATTGATTGTGGGTAATAATAATAAATGAACAAAATTCGTTACTTACAGGCGATCCAGGCACTTGACTAAAACTAGCACTGAATCTTCTAGTCCTCATTTGTGACGAACCAAACGAAAAAGGCTGCAGTTCTCTATGGAGATAAATCAACAATCAAGGTGTTGAATGTGACATCAGAATTTACATACCTGTTGGAAGAGGAAGGGCTGGTAGTCATTACACTTGTAGATTCATTAATCATCGGAGCACTAGAGCATCTTTTCAATGTACCAGGTCCACTGCTAGGACTAGGACCATCAATGTCCATAGCTGAGGACTGAGAAAAATTTGAGAATGACATTCGGGAACTGTATCGCCCAATTTGATTTTATACGGAACATTTGATCACTAACACCACAGAAAACTACGAATAATAATATTGCATTTTAAGTTTACTTGTCTATGTTATACATGTAATTTATAAAAATAACTAAAAATCGGCTTCCAACATTTACACTTTGCCAATGTCAGCTGTCATCAGGTTGTCAGTTGTGGTGACAAATGTCACAAATAAAGCTTCTTCAGTTTAGTTTATTTATGTTAAATGTCGTTACGTTACTGCCGCCGAATAACCAGCCGTCACTTAACTTCCGTTGATTCCGGGGTTTATCTGGTTGTTATATTGGTGTTCTTTTTTTGTAATCTAACTTTTTTTAGTACTGTATTCTTTCTTATACTTTTTTTAATGGGTACCTACTGTTATTTTTTTCTAACTTCCTTCGTTTTATTTTCCCGTTTTAGTAAATTGAAACTGTCACAATACGACAATACTTTATTACATATATCACAAACACATATTACTTTACATTCAGGGGTTTTCTGAATTGTCGAAATTTAAAAAAACGGTCAAATACAAAAGAAGACTTTTGGCATTTAAGACCAAAAAATATTCGTAGCTTTATAAAGTTTTATAATTTTATGTCTTACTGCGATTCTATCGTAGATTTTTTATCTAATTTCTACGTTTTTCTCTAATAATTCGTCATACCATTATTTTCGTTTATTAGTTGAAAATGTGTGTAGAAATAATTTTAAAATATAGTTAAACAAGTGTTTAGATGCTTATTGAAAAATTAACACTAAATATAGGAAAAACACGAGTTTTTATAGAGAATACGACATAGTTGTACAAATAGATTTTCTTCTTCCTTAAGTTTCATCTGCACTGGTTCATTCAACCCATTCCTTTAGGTTCTTATGTCACGATATTCTTGGTCATCTCTCTTGTCGAGTTCCTCGAATTCTTCCTTGTATAATGAGTTAATAATGAATATTTTTGCCCTTTTATCACAAATTATCGTCTTTTGATGGTTAATTTTATTTCCGCTTTCTTTCCTATCCTTCTACTTACTTCCACGTTTAACATTCATTGAATCCATGATATTCGTAGGATTCTTCTGTAACGCCGAAATTTAGCACATTGGACGCCAGTACGCTTTTGTTACCAGACACAAAATGGATACAATTGTCGACGATATTTTTTCTCGGCCTATGTTCCATTTTTTTTTTTTTTTTTTATTAAAAATATCATCTACTTGCCTTCAGAGATCATGATTATTTTTTTTATATCTGCTTTTGTTTTTGAGTTATTCCTAATTTTCCTGTGATCTCCATGAGGGTTACGCGGTACCACAACTTTAATTTGAATTGATGTACCGCGTGACTCTCATGGAGATCACAGATATTTTCAGCTGAAATGAGTATGTGGTGTCGCTTTTGGTGTCATTCTGTTTCTTTTGTTTCAGAGAGTGATCACAGGAAACAATTCGTTAATCTAAATAAAGCCATAGACATTTAAAATTATCTAATATCTAAACAGAATTACGTAAAATGTCTAGAAAATATAACAGATCAAAACCGTTGACACAGGAGGAACTCGAGAGGTTATTTGCGGAAAGTCATGATAGTCTTGATAGACGATTCAGATGCAGATCCGGATTTTGACATTAACATCAAGTTTGCAAGGTTATGTCGAGAAATAGATTCGAAATTTTGATGAGAATGCTACATTTCGCGGATGACAACTACCGGCAGCCCAATGATCGTTTACATAAAATGTCATCTATTCTCAGTATCATAAAAAATTCCTTTCAAAACGCGTATATCCCTGCATTGATGAGAGTAATATACCGTGGAGAGGCCGGCTTCATTTTCGCCAGTACATCCCAAATAAACCACATCGTTAAGGGATCAAAGTGTTTAAACTTTGTGCGGCTGGTGGATACACATACGGTTATAAAGTCTACACTGGGAGAGATCTAGAAAGGACAGGAAACGTATCTGATAGTGTTGTTTTTGATTTGATGGCCCCTTTGCTTGATTCTGGAACGTACTTGACAACTGATAATTGGTATACCAGTGTCAATCTGGCAGCCAGACTGCTTATGAGAAATACTCATCTTACAAGAAATTTAAGGTCTAACCAAAAGGGCAATCCTGCTGCAGTGGTGGGTTCTAGACTAAATAAAGGCGAGATCAAATCTCAGCAGTCAAACCATGGAGTAACCGTTTGTAAATGGAAAGATAAGAGGGATGTGTTAGTGCTCAGCACATGTCACACAGATTCAATGGTTGAAGTTACGCGACGACACGGAGCTGCAATCATGAAACCGGAAATCGTGGTAAGCTACAATAAATCAAAAGCGTTTATCGATCTATCTGACCAGATGAATGCCTACTCTCCGTAGTTGAGGAGAACTCTCAAATGATACCGCCGTCTTATTCTGGATTGCATACTAGGCACAACCATGGTAAATGCATTTGTTATGTACAATGCAAACAATCCAAATAATAAGCTTAGTGTGACGGACTTCAGGCATAAGGTTGCTGAAGAACTTCTCTATCCTACCGAAGAAGCACCCCTGGCACCATCCCCACCTCCTGTCAGAGAACACAGATTGCAAGCTGTTGAGGGAGTTGTTTCCAAGTTGCCACTTGGTTTTTTATTTGAGCCCATATAAGCTCGATAGGGTTCAGCTCACAATGATAAAGAGGGAGGCGATGTACAATTATGTTGTTTGCACGAGCCATTTCATCGACTGCATATTTCTTGAAAACGGGTATATGTATCCTCGCGAGGTTTAATAATTGTACTTTCAACATGTTATCATTGAATGGTATATTTTTTTGAGAGAGCCAGTTGATTATTTCACCTTTTCGCCAGGCAGTCGTTGGTGATGGCTCCAACCGTCGACTGTGGTATGACGCATTGTCCATAACAACGACAGAATTTGCTTCAAGGCTTGGTAGAATATTTGAAAACCAACCTTCGAATCTTTGAGCGTCCATTTCCTCATGGTAATCGTTGGTTTTCTTGGATTCGAATAGTAACAAGCCGTTGTCCAAAAAACCCGAATCGCTGCCTATATGTGTTATTATGAGCCCCCGTCCTTTACCCACTGGTGTTTTTAATCCTAATCAAAGCTCTTCAATGAAGGCTTGTCGACGACTTTTAATTTCCAAATCTTGCCACATCTTTGAGACAGTATGACCTTGATTTAGCCAAGTTTCATCTAAATAGTATACTTTTCGTCCTTCACGACGATACTCTCGGATTTTTTGTAAGTAATTTCTCCGCCACAAAACAATTTCATCTTTTTCTAAAAGAACACTATTCCTGCTTCTTTTTATATATTTAATGTTCATTTGTTCTAATGTTCGCAATAAAATACGTCGTGTAATTTTGGGTATTGAATTATCGGAATTTATTTCAACTTCAACTTTCTTTAAGGTTGGGATTTCGTTTCGAAAAAAGAAAGCATGGAATTTCCTCCGAATAGCATATTTGGTATGATCTTCAAGATGAATGCGTTTTCTACCTTTGGTTTCAATGGATTCAACAGATCCATCATTCAATTTGCTTTCACTTTGTTTAAAATTGTTTACAATTCTGTATGCACTTCTCGTGGAAACTTTAGTCAAATCACTACACAGGGTAACTACATCGTTGACCGACATACTTTTATTCCTTTCACGGAGTCCACAATACACATTGAATATAATAGTTTTTTCTCCCATCGAAAAATTTGGACGTCGTTTACTTTTACTGCTTTCACTTTCCATATTACTCACAACAATAAAATAAGTGTTCACTGCTTAGATAATCTAATGGATATGTGAGTCATGTCCTGCGGTGGGGCCACGATGAGTAGAATACTATTTTGCTGACGTCACGTTGCGTAGCAACGACGAATAGAATCGACGGTTGCTGGGCAACGTGACGTCAGCAAAATAGTATTCTACTCATCGTCATCACACCACTGTTTACTTCGATAGCAAAACAACTGAATACCTGAGTAGCCGACTTTCACCGACTATCGCGGTTTTAGGGAGGTGTAACTATTACCTTCTAAACTAAAATTATTATTTATTGTAATTAATTCAAATTTATAAAACAATAATAAAAAGTAATGGGTTGTACAGCGATGTAGTATATCTTTATTAAGTAAAAATATTAAGAGAATAAAAGTTTTGATTCTAAAAGTATGTCGAGTGGGAGATAAAAAAATTGAACGTATTAATCGAGCACTGAAAGATGTATGTGGCGTCCGTCATCATTTTTAGTGGCGAATTTTGATTTCTCGTCCCAAAAAACTACAGCTTACCAAATTTCGTGTTGTTATCCCATGCCTATCACGAAATATTTAAAAATAAAAGTTTAACTTTGACCCCCTTTGTTTTGGTTATTATCAACTTTCGTACTAAAGTAAGTTAATTTAAATCGGCATATTTTAATCTCAGGAATCTAAGATTAAGTTATGGCCATTCGTTACCAAACACCATGTATATTATATTAATATATATATAATAACCCAAATGTCAACAATAATCATATTAAAATTAACATAATTATAAATAGGTACATATTTATTTAATACAAGTAGCTTTGTCGTAACTTCTTATGATATTTTTCGTACGCCTTTGGAAGACCTACAATAGCAATGAACCATCACTATTACTTCCAAGAATTTACTGCCTAGATTTCTGGATTCTGACTATAATAGGATGTGGATTAAATATGGCAAATGGTAGCCACATATTGTATATCATTTAGTTCTGATGAAGAGGCATCCTTTGTTTGAAGCAACATATTTAAACACTGAATTTGGTCTTTGTTTGTTTATTCAAAATGCAAACTACAATACTGTTTGATTGTCCGAACATTTGGTTACAAGAACTCTATATCGAAAATGTAAATAATACTCAAAGTCACTTAAAAGAAAAAATACAAAACTTAAAAAAATATAATTTAATATTTTATTCAAATTATATATAAAGGTGCAGTAAAAAATTTACTAAAGTATTTCTATATACACAAAAAACGTAATTATCTGCAGCAAAGAGACTAAATACGAAGTCTAAAAACTAAAATCTAAACGTATTTTGACAGTTCAAATACATTTTACAGATTTCATCTTAAATTTTCATTCATAGTACTTCAAAATTGCAATCGCAGCCACCTTTTATCATTGGAAAAAATCTTTTTTGCAATATCGCCATATTATTCATTTACAGTGTAGGTAAAAGTTTATGGTCGGTATGGTAGAATTTAACAGGATATCTAACACAGATATAAAATCATATTTTCAGCGAATAGACAAAGAAAGCAAATATATTTCCCCTTGGTCTCCCCACCCCATTTTTTAGACACGCCCATTAATGAACGTCTTGCGAATTTCCGATCCAGCTTAGCTTATACGCGACAGGGTTGCCTTATTACATATTTGAATTAAAACATTAATTGATTTAAAATATTGGCGATCAGTGGTGCGGTTATATATATATATATATATATATATATATATATATATATATATATATATATATATATATATATATATATATATATATATATACCCGGTATTTAGGCGTTCGACGCCCTTCCGGTAGGGATCTATGGAGGAGTATCACCTAGCCGCAAGCCCTTATCTCTTGCCGTACTGCTCCACCATAGGCCGATCAGATACCAGCATATTCTAGACTAAGCCGCAGATTCATTTTAGAATTTTAAACTGCTGTGTTAGCTTTTTTGTTTTCTGCACACCGAGCCGGGGATCGAACTGACATCTCTCGCATTGAAGCGAAGGAGAAGCCAGCCGCCCAGCCCGCTTGGCTAATCCGATCGACGGTGCGGTTATATTGCCATTCAAAACTTAATGATGATATTAAAAATGAAACATTAATTGACACAAATACTGGTCCTAAATTTCTAAAATCCATGAAACATTTACAGATTCGCATTTTTATTTGACGAAATTGTAACCCAATTTTGAATAATATAAGATCATTTTGGCAACCGTCGAGACGAGAGAAGCCACCTGTCGACAGCTATGTATTTCTTTTTGGAGGTAACTTTGTAAGTGTGAAGATACGAAATAATTATGCCGACTGTTTATACAACAGAAGAACGGGTACAAATAATAAAATGGTACTTTGGGGGCAATTCAGTACAAGAAACTATCAATTTATTTATTATGGCTTTTGAAAATAGGCCAATACCTATAGAAAAAACTGTATTAGCCATTATTCATCAATTTGAAAAGTTTGGCTGTACTAATGGCAGGTGTATAAAATGTTGCCCATCAGATCAACCTTGCGAAAACAAAATTTCTCAAGAACGAGAAATTCAAGTTTGTGCATTGGCTGAAGCGACGCCGTGTTCAAGTAAACAAATTGCCGATGAAGTTGATTTGAATGCAAAAACAGTGAGGAATATTTTGAAAAGAAACAACTACCATTGTTATAAAGTGCAGACAACTCAAGAAATATTTCCTGATGATAAATTTAAACGGATGCAATTTTGTGAAATTATGATGGAGAAATGCAATGCAAATAATTTTTTAAAAAATATTTTGTTTACAGATGAGTCCTCCTTCACAATTCACAAGAAACATAATCCATCCGTTGTACATTATTGGTCTCAGGAGAATAAGCATTTGAGTGTGTCTGTGCGTACGCAGTATCCACAAAAGTTGAATGTTTGGACTGGAATTTTGTGAGACCATATTATTGGTCCTTTTTTCATTGAAGGCAATTTAAACGCAGTCAAATATCTCCAATTACTGCAAAATCAAATTATTCCTGCACTTCAACGTCTTCAAATTAACTTCAACGAAATTTGGTTTCAACAAGACGGCTGCCCTGCACATAATGCAAAAGTCGTTAAAAACTATTTATCGTTAATTTTTGCTGAACGTGTCATTAGTACAGACGGTACAATAAAATGGCCCCCTCGGTCACCTGAGTTAGCTCCTCTAGATTTTTATTTTTGGGGGATGCTAAAAACAAAATTGTACAGGCATGAGTTCGAGTGAGCCAACAACTTGGAGGAACTAAAGAAAAAGATAATCCAACTTAGTTAAAACATTTCGGCAGATGAACTCAACGCCATGAGGAATACTTTGTATAATAGATTTGGTTACTGTTTGTTACAACTTGGTGGTCTCTTTGAACATTTAATTACCTAAGAATTTGGTTTAGAATTTCTAATTGTTTGGAGTTATTTTTAATTTAAACAGTAGTGTTGGAATTATTTTTTATTTGATTTTATTTTTATAGAACTAATTCTTATTTTCACACTTAATACCTCCAAAAAATCTAAACGAAAATAGTTTCGAAGATATTATTTGGAAATACCAAATAATGTCTTATTTTTAATTAAAAGACGTAAATTTTTCGTCCAGTTTAAATTTAATACAATACACCTGCTCCCTCATAATGCTTTACTAATACTGACCTACTGACTGTGTGTTTATTTATTATGCTTTATGAAAGAACAACTGTAGAGATGAGCGTTGAATCACCGAACTGTTTTATTTAACCGTTTATTTGTCGTTAACGAATCTACGTTTTCTCACTGGGAAGCCAACTAGTTCTAAAGCTGAAATCTTTATTGATAATTCGTTAAAGAATTTATTTATTGTAAATATTCAAATAAGAAGTCGTTTTCTTAGTTAAAATCATTTACCTCGTACAAGCGTAATAATTGTATTTTCAAAAAATGCACATTTGTAGAAGATGCAGCTTTTATGCTCGACTTTCTGAATTTTGCAATGATCGATTATTTTTAATTTGAAATATTAACACATGGGAGCCCCCGATTCACGTTTTATATAATTCAGCAAACTAAATTTTTATTTGGAGTTGGTGTTTTGTCTAACATAAATGTGAATTTATTCTGTGAGTACTAAATATTTACTTTATTAACTAATTGTGTGTTTAACATGTCTGCTCGTAAAGATGTTAGTATTTTATGGCATCACTTTGAGAAAGACATTAACAGTGAGAAGGCTGTATGCAAATTTTGCAAAGAAAAACTTAGTTATAAATCAACTACAACAAATTTGAAAAGCTGTTGAAAGTATTTCAGTATATTTTTCTTTGATTCAAGAAAGCATGTTTGGTTATGTACTCGCTTAAATATTTTAATTAGTTTTTCAACTTGTTACTTGTTTACGAAAAGCAGTTCAGTTTCATTAACGATAAAAACGTCAACGACTCACCTCTACTGTTTTTCTCATTAGAGAACTACGAACACAGTTTGTAGTTCAACGTCTTTATTTTAGAGCTCGACGTTGTGACTTTAAATGTGACTTTAAAATAAGCTTATTTTGATGTTTAGATTTCCAATACGGAAATCGAACTTAAAATACGAAACATTAATAAATTTTATTTACATAAAACGATTTCCGAAGTGGAAATCAAAATGTTAAATTAAACTTATTGTAAACAAAAATTGTGGCAAATTTAGAATAAAAAACAGTAAGCTGCCATTTAAATCAATTCGCACAAATTTGATTATCTTGGAATGTTGTTAGAATGCTAAAAAGACAACAGGTCAAATAAAACCAATAAGTTTGGCAATGTTGAACTTCTCTTTCTTTAGTTTCACTAATGCTATTTCGACGATATAATGGGCTGACCTAATATACCTCTCTCTTTTTAAATAGGTGTTTCTCACTCCATCTCACGTAAGATACATACCGACCATAAACTTTTACCTAGACTGTATAATGGCAGTAGAAAGTAAACATCGTTTTGGAAAATCGTGTAAATATATCAGCAATTTTAGTTTTCAAATTTTATCAAGTTCCATATTTTAAAAGTAACTGTTACTAAATCCAAAGTTTCATGAGTCACTATGTCACCAAATCTATTTACGACTATTTTTAATCTATTTAATCAAGATTATTAAATATTTCTTGTCCACACTAAATCTCCAAGCCTTAAGAAAAAAATTGTACCCAAACGAAAATTATTTGAGATACAAAACAGTCCTCAACAAAAATTACAATTCTGCCTGATAATTTATTATCAAACATTCCTTCACACTTTGAAAATCAAAACTCTGTATCAAACATTCCATCACATTTCAAAAATCAAAAAGTTTCTAAAGGTGTGTGTTATCTGTGTACTAAATATTACAGAGTGTAAAGAAGGCATTAGATGTCAAATGTGTCTTAGAAGATGTAATATATTATGTTAAAGGTAAAAAAGAAGAAGACGGATGACAGACAGATGTCATCCGGTACCGCTATTCCGGCCAGGGTCATGTAACTTGTAACTTGTAGCTTCTTGATTGCTATAATAAAGATTATGTATGAACATCTTGTTTAATATATATATGACCAAAGGAATCAAAACAGAAGATATCATGTGACTTGCATAACAAGATTCTATGGAGACACAGATCAAGTATATGTTTTCGAATCTTCTCAGAATAAAAAATAAAAGTTTACTTTGACATGCTCTTTATTTTGTGTCCACAAAAAATCCTTGCTTACCCAAATAGGTACCTATCTACCTACCTATCTTAACTTACGAGTTAAGTGGTAAAATATCACTTTAAAAAATTGTGGCCAATCACTAATATATATCGTGTCAATAACTGGAACAGTGTGGCCAATAGCTGGTTCATTTGTACATTTACAAAAGAACACATATTTTCAGACATGAAAGATTAACATAATAAAATTGTGCAACATTCAGAAATAATAATAAAATGCCATGTCAAAAATAGTCATAATAGCCAACAGTGTCAAAACATTTCATAGATATATCAATGTGCTCTCCTTAACAGGCCAATAACTGGTGCTTTTACCCTCTGAATAAACGTGCCATCATTGGAGTTAGTTTTTTGTGCCCTTTGTGTTTCCCATATTTAAAATCTGTTAAAATGTATCTGTTTTTGTCAGTACATTCTCAGAGAATTTTCAAAGTACAAAAGAGTACTTAACTCGGAATCAACAAAATGTGGAGTTAACTTGTTTTGGCAGTAAGGCAACAATATACAGTGGCAAATAAAAATTGTATATGGCTTAACGATAGACCCTATAAGGAACTCTGGAAACTTCATTAGAATATTTATGTTACAAAACTCAGTAGGAAGTAGAACTCGAGGAAGAGCTATCTCGATGATGTGGAAGAGCATCTCAAAACAGTTGGCATTAGAGGAAGGTGAAGAAAGGCATTTGATAGGGATAAATGGAAGGATGTCTTGAAACAGGCCAAGCCCTACGAAGTACTGTAGAGCCATAATGTACCAAAATATTGTTCATTTTGAAAACAAAAATTACCAAAAATTTAGCTTTTAAATAATTGGATCTCATAGCTGAAGCATCTTGTACTTACAAAAGAAGCACTAACTTTCTTATTTTCTTACATAATATATTCCAACAAATTTTAATAATATACTTGTTTTTCCAATGAAAAATATTGCAAAATATTTTCCCCAATTTTTAAAAAGATATACAAATATTTTACATGTAAAACTTGGAACAACAGACTACAATCTAATCTCACTTGAAGAAAAATTAACATTAGTTCCTGGACATTTTTGAAGTTTTTTACTTTTATGTATCTTCCATGGCAGGCAGCCAGAACGCCATGTTTGTACAGGCAGAAGCCAACATCATGTACTTTGGATTGAATTGCACACACTGAACTGGGCCTGGATGGTCAGCATTCAACACACAAACCTAAGTAATTAAAAATAGTTTGTTAAAATGATAAAACAATAACCATGTTTGCATAAATTTCAATATTACTAAAGTTTATTAATTTAGCAAATTCCCATCTGTAAACATGAGCACGTGTTGATATTCGCCCTCTCATTCGTCAAGGGGCTATTAAATATAATTTATTGCCTTAAGCCAGACGGATTCTCATGTTACAGACCCAAACTTGCCAGTCTGTTTAAATTCAAATTGTAGCGTGTTGCTTTTTTATTCAAAATGTTTTTTACTTCGTTATGTATCTCTCAGTTAATAATGAATATTTTATTTTAGCACATTTTCCTTCAATGGAACATTAAATTTAGCTCACAGTGATTAAATTTCAAGAAATTCTTACACTAATAGTTTCAAAAGTAAATATTTTTAAAAATCATATAATATACCTCAGTACGACCCTGTTTGGCTTTCACGTGCGTTTGTTGACGGATGGGAATATGTAAAACGAATGAAGTTTACTTTTGTAATAGGTGTAATATTTATAGAAAACATATTACTTTCAGCCAATCTTCTGCTTTTGTAAATTTGTATAAAGATTGTTAGAAAACAATTAACTCTGAATTTTATTTTTGTTTTAACATCCTAATATATTTCTAATCTGTAATACAATTATCAATTAACACCAGAAGCGCGACCGTTCCAATTTTGACCCATTTCAAAATTCATCTCTGTGCAGTAAATATTCTATACTTGCTATAGCCTTAAATTTTTATGACATTTTGTGAAATATCTGGTACATTACATACACAAAACTATATATCTACTATGATAACTAATTTTTTGTTTTTCTACGAAAATACCTTAAAGCACGGATGGGTCATTCTTGCCCAGCTATCTATATTAGTATAAATTATTTACAATTGATACATACTAATTTATATTGGAATTTAGGAGTTTACTACTTATAACTAATGGCAATAGAATGAGAATGTCGAAATACATAATATCGTCTGAATGGAGGGGATACCATACTTACGTTCGCCAGATCGTCCATCGCATCTCGATCTTGCGTCGTTCCGTTCAGTTGAGTTTGAACTAGTGAAGTGGTAGTACGTCTTTTTTTACTTTTATTGACTACATATAGGTGAAGGTGAAGACTACATTCACTGAAGGTGAAGTATTATACTCTTCATCTGATGAAGAGTGACAACAACCAGCCCAAGTTTATTCTACGTCCGATGACGACACGGAACCGATAGTGCCTCAGTCTGAGAGTAACGTTGTTGAAGGTATGTTATGTGTCCTTATGTGATAAGATGATGATACTATTTCGTACTTTTGTGTATTTTGTCGTTCTGATGTAGAATGTATTTGTTTTTCAGTGAATAACCACAGCCTATCCGCAGAAGCAGAGGACGTGGCCGACGAAGCAGACATGGAAGTAGACGTGACCGTAGTCAACCACCGGTCGGAGCAGAAGGATGTTATTTTGATGTTCTTTCTCAAAATCCTGTTGGCTCAGAAATTATAGCTCCTGATGGTATATTTTGGAAGATCGAAGCATTGTATAATGCATCTGCTGGTAGAAGAGCACATCAAAACGTGTTCAAAGATATTTCCGAGCCTACACCATATGCCAAACGTCGTGTTGATGAAACGTGTAACAGTGCTTGGCTACTTCTTATTGACGATAAAATTTTAAAACAAATCACCGACCGTACTATTCAAGAAGCACGCTGAGTTCATTCTAACACTTGGTCTCTAACAATAGAACAGTTAGAAGCATTTATAGCTATAATATATGTACGAGGAGCCATGGGTGCTAAAGGTATAGATTTGGATTCACTGTGGTCCGAGAAGTGGGGCAAATGTCACGTGAAAAATTTCGAGAAATAATGAAATATTTAAGATTCGATGTCATGTCTACACGATCGCAAAGACTGAAAGACGACAAGTTTGCATTAGCGTTGGAAATTTGGTACAATTTCATTGCAAATTCACAGAGCAGCTACGTTCCAGGACCATACATCACTGTCGACGAGCAACTGTTTCCATCGAAATGTAGGTGTAGGTTTACTCAGTTTATTGCCTCAAAACCCGATAAATATGGTCAAAAATTCTGGATGGCCGTGGACAAAGACACAAACTACATTGTCAACGCCTTTCCGTATTTAGGGAAAAACGAAGCGAGACCAAATAATGAGCGCCTCTGTGATTATGTGGTAAAAAAGTTGATGCAACCACATTTAAATAAAGGAAAAATGTTACGTGTGACAATTTCTTCACGTCACTATCACTGGCTGAATTTTTGAAAGCGAATAGTACTAGTCTCCTTGGTAGTATGAATAAAGCTCAACGTGAAATCCCGGCTTGTGTAAAGTACGCGAAAGAAAATTTATACAGTATAATACTTCTAAAGACAAGTGATATCTCATTAACCGATTATCAGGAAAAGCAACAAAAATGTGGTCATGCTTAGTACAATGCACTCGGATGTACAAATTGCAGCCACCGAGAAAAAGAAACCTGATACTAAAATTTATTAAAATGCTTTGTAAAAGGTATATATTTTTAAAAACCCAAACGGGCTGTTTTAGACAAAACGTTTTCGGAATCCATTATTCCATCATCAGTGTCCTATAAAATATATAACCACTTAATTAAAAAGAACGTGAAGTTAAAATTTTGACCAAGGTTAATGTAAAGTGTGGTTAATACTTACTAGGAGTACATGAATGTAGCCACTAAATACATGGGTAAAAACCCGTTAACAAATAATTAGTTACATTTGTTTTACATTATATTTTATAAATTATTAGGATGTTAAAGTTACCGTTGGATTAGGTAACATGGTGACATATGACTCCACGTTGAAGTTGCAAGTCCTGAGACGGTGTGTCTACGAGGACTTAATGGAAGCAACTGATTGAAATGACAATGTTGACAAGTTAGGACGGAACAAGTAACAGAGTAGTCAATATAACTGTATGTGTCTACTTAAGACAAAAGCCAACGTTAATTAAATTTGTTAAAGTAATAGATTTTTTGATATTAAATTAATATAACAGTATCAACCATCAATGTTGTTGTTTTTTAAAAATTGATTTTTATGTGTATGAGATGAAATGTGGAGAGAAGATAATGTGGTTATAGTTAGGCAACCAACTATGCATGTGTGTGGTAGTGTAATGAAAAAGAGATTTTTATATTTAGGCCCTTTATGTTTCTTCAACATTTGGTACTTGGAAAATAGAAAATAGACACATGTAGAAGGTTGAGTTATAGAAATTTTGTTGGATATTGGAGGAAAATGAATGAATATATTTAAAATATGAAAGTGTTCTTACATGAATGAAATAAAACTTTTGTAGTATAATGGTCATGTGAAATTTAACTTATAACTCGATTATATAAGGCCCTGTATGTCAAAAAACAACATTTGGTACCTGGTAAATGTAAAACTAATTAAGTTATAAGTACATGAAATTAAATATCTGAGACCTCACCACCAAGCCCAATTACGTTTCACTTCCATACTATCATGAAAGTCTTTCTGGAGATATTCGAAATCTCATCCAACGGTCGGTTGAAAACATCCATGTGTCATTTAAAGTACCCAACAATTTGGGTCAACACATATCTAATTCCAAAGATCCCATCAATTATATGGATCGGAGTGAAGTGTATAGATTAAAATGTTCAGATTGCAATGCCTCTTACATAGGTAGAACATGCAGATCACTATCCTCACGTTCTCTAGAACACACTAAAAGAGAAAATACTTCCACTTTCTCTCAACATCTTAAAGAACACAAACACACCCTTAATATCCCAGAAGACGTTTCACTTATTCACAACATCCCCCAAAAAAATTTCCTTAAATTAGACTTATACAAAGACCTTGAAATTCTTAAAGAAAAACAAAAAAGCCCAAATTGCGTCAATCGTCATGTATCCTTCAATCGAGACTTCCTCCCTCTCCATCGCCAACTATTTTCATAATCTTCATCCCCTACTCACTTTTACAACAAAAATCTACATTTATCACTATTTGTCCGCCCAATACTCATCTTCTTTAATCCACTCCAAAAAACTTTTCTGTTTACACATCACACTCCCAATCAGTCCTTATCTCTCTCTAGTAAACCCAAACCTCTAATCCGACCCACTATACCTTTTGTTGTCCATACTTCTTGTCGGCACCTCCAAACCTTAGACTATTCTTCATCTCTTTCAAACTAACCTCTCAGTCCTCATTTCACTCTTCCACACAACCCCCCTAGGGTTTGGTTGCAGCTCTCTGGGGATCTCAGCCTTCTGTATTCTTTCCGTATCCTACATTTTTTCAAAAACACTATAATTTTCTTATTTTTCACTCAATTTCATCAGAGCCACCCTAGAACCATTTCATTTTCATAATTGAGGTTTATATACACCTATAAAATCACCCAACTTATAACTTATCTCTTTATATTTCTCATGTACCTAGTGTTGCTTTATGACAGATAGGGCCTTTCTCAAGTTATAAGTTGAGTAGTATACTTACAACATACTACAAAACCATGCTCCAGCCATCAAATTCTGTTTATTTTAGATAATAGTTTAATGAACACCTTAAGACCTTCATATCCATTAAGAATTAAAAACAAATCCCACAACTTAATTACCATTAAAGCTGACCCCATAATTTTTGTTTTACTTAATTCTAACAGAGCCAACCCACAACCATTCCATTTTCACATTTTGGACAATTATACACCTGCAAATCATACAACTTGTAACTTATCCTTTTATAGTTACCATGTACCTAGTGTTGCTTATGACAGACAGGGCCTTTCTTAAGTTATAAGTTGAGTACTATTCTATTAACTTATTAAATATATATATAAAAAAAAAAAAACCATGTCCCAACCATCAATTTCTATTCATTTCACATAATAGATAATAAAATAAAACTTCCATACCACTTAGTCTGTTAACACCCTATCAGATATTTAATTTCATGTACTTATAACTTAATTAGTTTTACATTTACCAGGTACCAAATGTTGTTTTTTGACATACAGGGCCTTCTATAATCGAGTTATAAGTTAAATTTCACATGACCATTATACTACAAAAGTTTTATTTCATTCATGTAAGAACACTTTCATATTTTAAATATATTCATTCATTTTCCTCCAATATCCAACAAAATTTCTATAACTCAACCTTCTACATGTGTCTATTTTCTATTTTCCAAGTACCAAATGTTGAAGAAACATAAAGGGCCTAAATATAAAAATCTCTTTTTCATTACACTACCACACACATGCATAGTTGATTGCCTAACTATAACCACATTATCTTCTCTCCACATTTCATCTCATACACATAAAAATCAATTTTTAAAAAACAACAACATTGATGGTTGATACTGTTATATTAATTTAATATCAAAAAATCTATTACTTTAACAAATTTAATTAACGTTGGCTTTTGTCTTAAGTAGACACATACAGTTATATTGACTACTCTGTTACTTGTTCCGTCCTAACTTGTCAACATTGTCATTTCAATCAGTTGCTTCCATTAAGTCCTCGTAGACACACCGTCTCAGGACTTGCAACTTCAACGTGGAGTCATATGTCACCATGTTACCTAATCCAACGGTAACTTTAACATCCTAATAATTTATAAAATATAATGTAAAACAAATGTAACTAATTATTTGTTAACGGGTTTTTACCCATGTATTTAGTGGCTACATTCATGTACTCCTAGTAAGTATTAACCACACTTTACATTAACCTTGGTCAAAATTTTAACTTCACGTTCTTTTTAATTAAGTGGTTATATATTTTATAGGACACTGATGATGGAATAATGGATTCCGAAAACGTTTTGTCTAAAACAGCCCGTTTGGGTTTTTAAAAATATATACCTTTTACAAAGGATTTTAATAAATTTTTTTAATATATGGTATACAGCCAAATACAGGAACGTAGATTCCTTGTGGAAACCTGATACTATTAAATTTTATAATGAGACAAAATATGGTGTTGATGTAGTGGACCAAATGGCACGCAAGTATTCAGTGAAAGCATCGTCTACTAGGTGTTGGCCACTTCACACATTTTACAATTTACTGGACAGCTAGAATAAATGCCTGGATCTTATATAAATTATTAAATAAATCGCAAATAAGTCGTAGAAATTATATTCTAAAGCTAGGAGAAGAACTCTCATAAAAATACGCTGGGACTAGAGTTGCTGTCAAACGAACTGCTATCCGAGATGAAATCGATGAACCTCAAAAACAGCGAACACGTTGTGAAATCAAATCAGAGTGCTCTGGAAACAAATCATTTGTAAAATGCCACAAGTGTAAAAAACAGTCTGTAAAAAATGCACTTCCACACAATATTTTGTATGTTCATTATGTAGGTAAGAGCACTGTACACTGTTTGTAGATTTTCACTTTGTTTATTACTATTATTAATTAACAAATAAATATGTGATATTTTGTTTCAAGTTTCCTTTTACATTTTCGACTTAAATCATACGGGTCCAAAATGACACGTTCGCGCTTATAGGACTGGCAGAAATGTCAGCGCTTCTAGTGTTAAAAAATCAATTATCTGACAATATTTAACGATATAAATATTATTAAAGAAAAAATGTCTTATAGAAAATTGCCCGTTGACAATTTACTACCTAAGTCTGATGCCATAATGGGCAGGGGTTTTAAAAACCTTTCCAGTTGGTGTGTATTTGTCCCATAAGAAGTTAAAAAATACTCGTTCTTTTAATTGTTTGAAGAATACATAAGGACATACATTCTATGCATATGGCATTATTTGTTGTTCGTGAACTTGTGAGGTAAGAATATCACAGTATTAAGATATTTACTATGAATATACATATTTTAAGGCTATGTTATTGTTTGATTAAAACTTTAATTATTTTTTTAATGTATTTCAAAATAAATCAATAAATCATACAAGAGTTTTCGTAGATAAAGTAGGTAAAACATCATCTACAAAATTGGATTACATATTGACAAATATCGAACCACATCTTTATAAATCAAATGTGTTCGAGGGTCACTTCAGTGACCATAAAGTATTTTCACTTAGTATAAATTTGCAAGCCAATAAAGTATCGAAAAAAGATAAAAAACCCATCAGTTACAGGGATATGTCAGATGAAAATATGCTGATGTTTAAAGCAGGGATTTCTTCTACAGTTTTTGATGAAGTTTATTCACAATTGAATGCTGAATATGCCATAAATTCATTTGTTAGCATTTTAGATTACAATCTAAATTTATATTGTCCAATAAAAACACGGTATAAAGCACACAAAACAAATAAGGTTACATGGGTAACAAATGAGGTAAGACACGCTAGTGAAAAACTAAAAAATCTACACTGGATAGCAAAAAATATAGGGAGTCTCGAGTCTCAAGATACCTATAAACAGGCAAAAAAAGAATATAATTCTCTATTAATAAATACTAAAAAAAACTTTCATAGTGACTTAATTAATCAATCTTACAATATACCAAAAACAGTTTGGAATTTAGTAAACAGTGAAACTGGTAGGCAAAAGAACAGGTCTGATATTATTCTACATTATGATAATAAAATTATTACCAAGTCTTGTGATATTGCTAATTCGTTTGCCTCATATTTTGCTACAATTACAGAATACAATCTTCAAACTCATTTTGGCACATCGTTACCTTCTTCTTGTACTACCTCAAAAATGTGTAACAAAACATTTTTCTTTTTACCGGTAACTCCAATTGAAATAAAAAATACAATCGATCAACTAAAAAATAAGCCTAGTACTGGTATTGATAACATATCTGTAAAAATAATAAAACTGATAAGTGATCATATATCGATTCCTTTAACCCATTTAGTTAATCTCTCAATAACAACCAGTGAATTTCCATCCATATTTAAAATGGCAAAAGTTATTCCAATCTTCAAAAAGAATGACCCTCATGATATTTCAAATTATAGACCAGTATCTGTCCTTAGCATAATTTCAAAAGTAATAGAGAAGGTTGTATACAACAGAATGTTAAATTTTATAGAAGAATACAATTTATTAACTCCAACCCAACACGGCTTTAGATCAAAAAAGTCAACACTCACGGCTGCATGCAGCTTGTTTGAGCGTATTTATGATGAATTAGATAGTAGAAACCACGTGGCAGGACTATTTTTTGATCTATCACGTGCTTTTGACTGCCTAGATATTACATTTATTCGCAATAAATTATATAACGTTGG
Source organism: Diabrotica undecimpunctata (assembly GCF_040954645.1). NCBI lineage: Eukaryota > Metazoa > Arthropoda > Insecta > Coleoptera > Chrysomelidae > Diabrotica > Diabrotica undecimpunctata. The sequence goes on along the minus strand of NC_092811.1, from coordinate 30,677,327 downwards.
TTTTAGAGGGATATTTCTAGAATGGATAATAAATTTCTTAAGTGACAGGAAGAGTGTTGTTAAGATGAAAGAATCAAGCTCAGAACCATACACGACAAATAAAGGAGTACCACAGGGATCCGTGCTGGGACCATTATTATTCCTAATTTTTATTAATGACCTACCAGATCACATAAGGGCACTTATAATATCAATGTTTGCTGATGATACCTCGTTAATAGTCTCTGCACGTACACTAGAGGAATTAAAAATGACAATGAAGACTGTTGTTGACTGCTTTATACGCTGGTGTAATACCAACAGACTAATATTAAACATTGACAAGATGCAAATTATTTATTTTCATTCATACAACTCATCTAAATATGACTATATCTTAACCATCCACGATAGAAACAATATGTTATCTTCCACTCACTCTACAAAGTTTTTGGGTGTATTCATTGATTGTAATCTCAAATGGTCAGAGCAAGTGAAGTCAGTGAACATGAAATTGAATAAAGCTTTTTATGCTATATCTAGAATTAAAAACACACTACCCATCTCGGCATTAATGAACGTTTATTATAGCCTTGCTTACAGCCACATGTGCTACAATGTAATTTTGTGGGGGAACTCAGTAGATAGTAACAAAGTGTTCATTAACCAAAAAAAAATTATCCGTAAAATTTTTAATTTGGATTATCAACAGTCTTGTAAACCAGTTTTTATTAAACATCAAATTTTAACTTTCTACTGCCTATATATCTATAAATGTTTACTTTATGTCAAAGAGGAAATCAATACATTTCCAGTAAATTCAGACAATCACTACTACAATACAAGAAGTGCTGAATCTTTACGAGTTCCTAAACACAGAACATCCAAATTTCAAAATTGCTTCAGATATATGGGACTGACCTTATACAATCATTTGCCAAAAACTGTGAAAGAAATACCACTTATCTCTAAATTTAAAAAAAAATGTTAAAGATTTACTCTTAAGAAAAGCATATTATTCTATAAATGAATATCTTGAGGACAAACTGCAATAGCTTCATATTTTACTTGTAAAAATGTTATTTTATATATTTTATGTTTTGTCAATTTCTTTTACACTGTGAATATTGTATTATACACACTAATGTTTTTTATACCTAATTCTGCAGTGACGTATCCTATACATGTATTTTGAATGTCTTAAAGGATCAATAAAGATGACTATGACTATGACTATTGAATTTATTTACGAAGTTGAAAATATTTCAATTAATGTTTTATTCTTTTTTTGTTGTCAGATATTTTATCCTGTAAAAGTCTAAAGATATTCATTTTCTCATAGTTTAAGCTGTAATATAACATTATGTGGAAACCATGCACATAAGGCCAGAGAAGAACGGGGTGTTTTGGAAATATCACTACTTAAACGAAAAAAAAAAACAACAAAAAAACAAAGACAAAAATATATAGAGCAGCAATTAGACCAGTGATATCATACGAAGAAAAAGTAATGTGTCTTACGAAAAAAGATGAAGAAAAACTAAAAGGAGAATATAGAAGACTAATGCAGCATAAAATAAGAAATAGAAATATAACTGAAGGGGAAGACATAGCAAAATTTATTAATGCGCAAAGACTGAGATGGTTTGGACACATACAAAGAATAAAAGAAGATGCACTAATTGGGAAGATAATAAACCTAAAACCAGTAATAAACAGACCAAAAGGAAGACATGTTCGCATGTTTTAAATAACATTTTTGATGATTTACTATTTACCTAAATGTAATTCCCACTAAGATATTAAATAATACCAGATCATTTAATTTTTAACTATCAACAAAAATGTAATATATGATAACAAGTATAAATTTGATGGTAATATGATATTCACAGATATCGCCGCCTATCTGCATAATTTCTTTGTTGATGACACTGTTTAGATAACACGAATGAATCATTTTTCAATCATATGTGAGTATGGAACCTTATTTTTCTAATAACAATATCTTCCAGCAAAGGGATAACTTTGATTATTTGTTAAACAAATTAAACAAAAATCATTAAAACATGTTTGTTAATAAATTCACTGTTTGAATACCATATATTATATTCCGATTGACACAGCAGAGCAGTAAAATATTATACATAAAGGTATTGTAACAGATATCTTCGCTAAATTGGTTGACTATAATAATAAAGTTATCAGCAATAAATGGTAAAGCGTATTTGATAAAATTATTGTCTTACACAATTTGGCAACTCAACCAATAGATATAGAGATAGAAAACTGTAATTTATATTAGGATTTGAAAATGTTACAGAGTCATCATGTAGAAATCTACAATCTACAATTTAGTTAAAAAATTTAACATAGCAGTATGCCGCAGTAGAGCCATCTCTAGGATCAGAAACAAATTAATATAGGGTGCAGATCAACCTTAAAAAAATGTTTTAATGTGTAATAGTTTTTGAGTTTATTTTTTAGATCTGGGCATCCAGTATTACCGAGTTTTTCAGTAATGACAACAAAACTACTATTAATTATTTAAACTACTAGAAAATGAATATATTTAGTCTTTCAGGGGATCAAATCTCTAGCACTTAAAAAAGAATAAAACATTAATTTAAATATTTTTTAGCCTCATAAATAAATTGAATGATTTATTAATTTTGAAATAACCCCAATAAAAACAACAACAAAATACCTCGAAAGACAGTAAAAAATAATTAAAGTTTTAATCAAACCATAACATAACCTTAAAATCTAAACATTCACAGTAAATATCTTAATACTTTGATATTCTTATCTCACAAATTCACGAACTACAAATAATACCAATCTCACAAAATGAATGTTCATAACCAAAGTCAATATTTATTCTTCAAACGATTAAAAAACCAGTACTTCCAACTTCTTATGGGACAAATACACACAAATTAGAAATGTTTGGAAAGGTTTTTAAAACCTCTGCCCCTCTCTAACATCAGAGCTTAGGTAGTCCATTAATTAAACCTTTAATATTCTTCATTAACCCTTAAATGCCCAATCGGGGTCACTATGGGACCCCAGACATACATTTTTGGCTATAATATCTTTATTTGAAACATTTGGCAACCGCGCAATCAGGTATTTGTGTGGACGTGTCTCCTACGTTTTCTGTTAGTATACCACGAACATTCGTGAGGTGCAGTGGTCTGTAAGAGAGATTTAGATAAGTGGGGTCTCGCTGTGACCCCGATTGGGCATTTAGAGGCACCAGAATATTTTTATTATTTTTAACATTTTTCGTCAGTTTACATTGAAAAATGGACCGTAAGAGAATGAAAATGACAATAAGCGACCAAGAACATGAAAAAATTATCCGAAATATAGAAGAAGGGATATCAGACTCCGATTTCGACTATGAGATTACCGACGAATCAGATAGCGAAGAGCAAGATGTTTTTGAGGAAAATGTTTCGGAAACTGAGGACAATTTAGAAGTCAACAGTGACGAGGAATCAGATGCAGAACCTACCGAAGTGGACGATAATATTAGTGAGGTTAGTGGTCCAACATATACATCCAAATCTGGAATGCAGTGGAATAGCCTACCTTTCGTGAGATCCAAGAGGCAACAAAAAAATATTATAAATGTACATCCAGGCTTCACAAACTATAGTAAAAATTCCAACACGTTTTTAGACTATTTCAATTTATTTTTGACCGAAGAGATGAAGAATGTCATATGCCTTCATACTAATGAAGAAGCTGTTAGGCGTTATCAAGAGTGGAACGAAAAACATCCGAATAAGAAAAAAGAGTGGACGGTACTTACCAACAATGAACTGGATAGCTTTTTAGGAGCACTTATCAAAGCTGGTGCTTTAAGGTGTGGGAAAGAATCGACACGAGAGATATGGTCTACAGACACCTCAATACGCCGGTCATTTTTTACAGCCGCATTCGCTAGGAACCGATTTGAAGAATTATCGAGTTTCTTGAGGTTTGATGACAAAGTGACCAGGGTGGAGCGGAAGGAACAGGATAAGTTAGCGGCGATACGAGTAATTTGGGACATGTTCGTCTCTAACTGTGACAAAGCCTTTGAACCATACGAACATATAACCGTTGACGAACAGTTAGTGAGTTTTAGAGGAAAGTGTCCTTTTAGACAATATATAAAATCAAAACCTTGCCGCTATGGGATAAAAATTTGGGCTGCCGTGGATGTTAAAACATCTTATTTATCAAAACTTCAGGTGTACCTTGGAAAACTACCAGGTGGTAGAATAGAGAAAAATCAGGGATTTCGTGTTGTGAAAGATCTGGTGGAACCATATCATGGCAGTTGGAGAGGAATTACAACTGATAACTTTTTTACCAGTGTTCCTCTTGCTCAATATCTTTTATCTAAAAACCTTACTTTACTTGGGACCGTCCGCAAAAATAAACCTGATACACCACCACAACTAAGTTTGACAAAAAGACCTGCGGAGTCGTCAATATTTGCTTTTACTAAAGAATTAGCTATGGTTTCGTACATACCTAAAATACACAGGATGGTACATCTTCTTTCAAGTCAACACGATAGTGATATAATTTGTCAAGACTCTCAAAACAAACCCTTGATGATTTTAGACTATAATAATACCAAGGGTGGTGTTGATAATGCCGACAAACTGATTAGGGAATATTCCTGTAAAAGAAGAACTGCTCGTTGGCCATTCAGGCTCTTTATGAATATTATAGACATATGTGCACTAAATGCCTATATTTTATACATTGAAAAAAATCCTGATTGGAAGAAAAATAATTTTTCACGAAGACGTATTTTCCTGTTACAATTAGGGGCTGAGCTTGCTCGAAACAACATGGAAAAAAGAGCGAAATATATAAAACATAAAGCCTATGTAAAATCTGCTCTAAAAGATTGTGGCATACCAATGGTAAACTCAACTACCGAAGTTGCAACTCAATCCGTCCATTCAGCTAAGAAACGTGCTCGTTGTTACCAGTGTCCGCGAAACTGTGACAGAAAAGTGAATACCGTTTGCTCTTTTTGCAAAAAATTTATATGCCAGGTGCACAGAAAAGAAGAAAAAACTATTGTATGTAAAAATTGCAACTAAAAGTTATATGCTTATATTATTATTTAATTTTAATTTTGTTCGAATTGAAAATAATTTGTTTCTAGAAAAGCCGTTAATTTTGTATGAAAAATAAATAAAAATTATTCAAATATGCTTAAAATTATTTTTAACCGTGTTTTCCTTTTAGTCAGTGCTAAATGACGTTACTAAATTGAAAATTTTAGTGGGGTCCCTAGGAGACCCCACATGGGCATTTATGGTTATTTTCATATCACAGGCATTTAAGGGTTAAGTACTTACTTTATATCCTGTGTCTGCGTTCCAAACATGAACTCTTCCATCAGTTGATCCACTAAATATAAATTGAGAGTCTGGACTGAAAGATGCCTCAATGGGAATACCCTTATTGTTAAGATGGCCTGTGAAAGTTTGTAGAGGAGTGCCATGGAAAGCATCAATCAGTCTAATAATTGATCCATTTGTGCTAATAAGGATAGTTTTTCCATCTCTGGAGAATTTCAAACCTGTCCAGTCACACTCTTTTTCTTGTGTTAGTTTGAATGTCACAAAGGGACCCTAAAATAAAATAATATTTTTTTAATTTTAAAAGTTGTATTTTGAAAACAGCTTTTAACCTGGAGTCCAACGCATCAAATAAAGAAGTTCAAAGTTTACAACTGTTCTTAATTCCCATTCTCTACTAATTACAAAAGTAAAATGCTTCAAAATAGCTATAGAACAAAATGTATAACTCTAGTTTTTGATGATGCCTTTATAAGCACAGGAATCAAGGAATAGTTGACAATATTGATTCATTAGAATAGATGAGAAATATTAATAAATAAGAAAAAATGTGAAAAGCTAGATAATATGGAAAAAAATTTAGATACATGATACAGCATATGCAGAAACAAGCCTAAAGAAAAAATTTATAAAATGTAATTAATAGATAACCTAATCACAAGTCAATATCTTACAATTGGGGAACAAAATATAGAACTTTTATAGACAACAAGAAACAGAAAATGCTATGAAAATATGTGAACTGAAGAAAAATAACTTATCACACAGTGTTTTTGAACTTTTAAAAGATACTCAGAACTATTTAACAATCATTTGTTGAATAGTTGAGTAGATGAAGGAAGTTGAGCAGTTGCATGATTATTTTTAGAACAATAAAAGGGAAGTTATAAGCAGATTTATTATAAAATATCACATTCCTATCAATACTAAGCAATAACATAATTACCTTATCAAATGATCTCAGGTCATATAGTTTTATACTTTCTGAATTAACACCTGCAGCAAAAATCAGTCCCTCTGGGTCATATGCAGCCACTGGTCTTCCTGATAAATGCATTAACCCTTGGCAATTTGCAGATCGCAAGTCCCACAATCTCAGTGTTTTGTCTAATGATCCAGACAAAAATGTATCCTCTACAGGAGATAAACAAAGAGATACTACTTTTTTGGTGTGTCCCGGAAAATACCTAATATATTTATTGTCATGTAGGGATAGATATCGAATCGTGTCGTCGACTTTAGTTGAACTATGAATGGCAGTGTTTTTTGCATGAGTAAAATGTATTAGATCTACTCCATATTTCTTGCTGTTAACTGTTCGTATTTGGGTTCCTTTTTCGCAATCGTATATAACAATTTGGTCATCCTCGCTACATGATATCAGAGTCTCTCCAGTCGGCGAGAAATCGATACTATTTATTTTGTCTGTATTTTCTCGAAAAACCTTTGCAACGCGGAAACTCCGCACCACTTGGTCTACCAATTTCATCTTCATATGTGCAGCCGTTTTTTTGTAACTTCTTTTAAGTACAATTTAATACCAAACTATTTAAAAAGTAGCTAGAACAAACCTAATAAACAAAGAATTAAACATGGAGGATGAGTTGGAGTACATTTGCCACGGAACACCATGTGCTCTTAAAATGAAAACAGATTGAAAAGAAGTTGAATTTTTCTTGTGTAAACTGTTTAATTTAATTTTAAATGGATTATTTGAAAATCGATAATATAAACTATTCCAAAAACCCAATGGGTTTTTCATAAAATAGAAAATTTAATAAAAAGTATGTATCTTGTGACTTTATATCCTTTACGTTGGCTGTCCCTGAGAATTTAGGTGGAGCATGCTACCAAAAAAACCCACGGTTCCTCTAGACTTACAACGGTTGCCTACACGGTTCGTAGACTTACTACCATGGACACGACTTACTACGGTTGCCTCTTCCGACTAACCAATGAACATTAAGCCCGAAATTACGTCACGAGAGTACAGTAATTTGAATCGTAACATTTATTGTTAATCGGGGTTTTTATGTTTTTGATGTATGGAAAATATAAAGATAGTTATGAAATAAAGATGTTTAGTGGATTATAATACCTAATTATGGAAAACTGTTGATATTTAGGTAGTTTGATACTTAAAATTAATCAGAATAAAGTTCTAGATTTACGTAAATCTAGGACTTCAATCTCCATTTTACACTAAAATTTGTTGCATATACTGAATTATCAATACGTACTGGATTAACTATTGAATGAATTACCGGCCCTTATTACCCTCCTTATAATTATCGTCCTATACCGGAGGTCGGCTAGGATTATCCGAGTTAGAATTACTTGTATAATTTAATGTAAGAATTTAAATAATAGGTAATAAATTTTAATTGGTAAAAAACGTAACCAGTTTATTGTATTTCCAATAGATATAAATATACACTACATAATTATTTTTTTCATTTTTAAAATAATTTTCCCTGATCGATCATTAATATCTTCATCTTGTTACTTAATTCGCATGAATATCCTTTGTCTGCAGTATGTTTGTACGAGACAAAGGGGCAGTGGCGGTTGGTGTGGTAAAATTTTGGATAGGCCAAGCCAGCAAATTACATATAGCTATGTGTAATCAGTGACTGATCCAGAGGGAGGGGTCACGGGGTCATGACCCCCCCATAACTAATTTTTTAAAGATTTTCTGTTCATTTTAACTTCTGCGTTGTATCTAATTTTTGCGATTTTTGATTTTTCATCTAGCAAATCGCGACCAGAAAACGCCCTCTTCTGTACATCCTTACAGGACAGGAAATTACTTAAATGTTCCTTGCAACTGGAATGTTTTTTTAAGGAGGCAGACATATTTTTTAAATCAAAGTATCCTTCACAATTCCATACATATTTCTTATTAGAAAATAACAAACACGGTCAACAATATAGTCTGTTTTTCATAATACTTCCAGACAACCATTTATAGACATCATACCAAGAGCAATTAAAAGTACGCACCTGTTTCCCATCTTTTTGGTCAATACGCAATGTTAGAGTAGACCTTCCATTCATAATAATTTTTTTCTATCAATTTTAGTTCTTCTAGATAATGGCCATTCCAATGGTAAAACAACAATGTCCAAACACTCACTATCAACATTACTATTACTGAAACCTGGTAAAGCGTCACAAAAACTCATTTTTATGTATCAGTTATAAAACAGTCTCACATATATAAGTTGCATACAATCAGGCGATGTAGAAATGCAAATGTGATTTTTTTTTTCGAATTTTACGAATTTTTTTAAATTTTTTTGGGCAACCGTGCACTTGTTTGTAATTGTACTGTTTGTTTAAAAATATGTTACCATTATAGATTATGTTACAAATTTTTTTATCATAATTTAAAAGAAAATTTATATTACAATTCGATAATTACATTACAAGTGACAACGATGGTCGGCGTAGTCCCGATCGTTTGCCGGTAATTCGTAAAGTTAGATTTTATTTACTATTTAGTTTGTTTACTATTAATATTGGCTATGAGTACGTATGCTTGGTTGTATAGTAATTTCCAGCCACTAGTCTGTCAAAAAGTAACTAACTTCGCAAAAAAATAATTACTAAATTCACTAGACAGACACTAAGACAACAGTTCGGACGACGGGCTCGGAAGTCGGACTGGTATAATAATAGCAAAGAATATAGAGCGTCTACAGAGTTGCCGATTTGTACATAATTATCAGATTTTAACATAATTTTTATGGCATTCTGATAATAAATATTTTTTTAACATAATTGATAATTTTAACATAATTTTATGCGTATGCCTGTGGGAATCATGTCGATAATTTGGACATAATACATTGGCCTATTATAGGATTTAAAATCAAAATAAAAGCTGACAATAATAATTTTCTGTATGTAGAATTGCCTAACATAACTCTGATTCTTATATGTAGCCCGGGAAAGTACAGTAAGTCTTATTTGAAAGATCCCTACATCGCGCAGGTAAGGGTCACGATCCGTAGACATATAGGCCGTATATACCCACAAGCTAGAGGGGGAAATACCTTTTTAAAACAAATGCAAATAAATGTTAACTAAAACTAAGAATCTACAATAAAAGTGATAATTAGTCTTAGAACTAAGAATCTGAAGAGAAAGTTATTAATTATCACACCTAAGACTAAGCAAAAAAAGGAAAAATGGAAAGTCCCAAAAATTTCGAAAAAGGTGAAATTTCTACTAAGTCGATTTCGTCCAAGTCCAAATGGGTAAATAAAATGTTAGAAAATTATTCTTATAGAATATATAAGTTATTTTTTATAACAAAATATTTAGTAATTAGTAGGTAGGTAGATAGTAATTACGGTTGTTTTTAAAAAAGTTTCAGAAACTTATAAAACATTGTTATTAAGTTATTTAAATCCCAATTATGTTCATCAATCTGCTTTAGCAGAGATAAATCCAGAAAATTCAAAGCAATTTCTAAATTTACTAAATATTTATCTTGGTGTAGAAGTTATTCAAAATATTGGAAAACTCAGTTAAGAGAAGAAAACTGACTTTTATACTAGGTGTCGGCAATTTTTAATTGTGAGTTGCTTAGAAATTAAAAAACGATTTGATTTTAGAAGTCCCTTATTATTACATATTGCAACTTTTGATCCAAAATCGATTGAAAAACCTAATTCTATATATGGTATTATATGTGCATTTCCTAGAATTTTAAATAATAATGACTACGAATTAATACAATATTAAAAAAGAATTTGAAGTAGATAAGTACTGGTACAAAGTTGGTGCATTAACTGATAGTGCAGCAGTGCAGAAATTCAAAAATCTTTCACATTTTATTTTAAATATCCTTGTTTGTCCACATTCAAATGCGACCTGTGAGCGAATATTTTCTAAGGTCAATTTAATAAAAACTAAAATTCGAAATAAATTATGTACTCAAACAGTAAATGGATTAGTGTTAGCAAGTGAAGGAGTAAAAGAATGTTACTCCTTTCAAACAGACAAAAAAATGTTAAATTATTTTAATCACATGAACTCTTCATCTTCACAAGATGAGAATGAGGCAATTTTATTTGAAAGCGTTCCGTATGTAAATTAGTTTTATTATAGTACCTATTTGATATTAAATATATTTTGTTCATGTTTTTTTTTTAATTAACAAGTTAAGTTGAATAAAATAATTTTTTTTAATGTATTTTTATTACCTTTAGAAACTACCAAGATAAAAATTTTTAACATAATTTTGCAAAAATTTTAACATAATTTTGCAAAAATTTTAACATAATTTTTGGCAAAATCTGATAATTTTAGCAGCTGTCTAACATAATTTCTTATCGTGACATCGGCAACACTGAGCGTCTATATTCTTTGATAATAGCGTTAGCGAACTGACAACCAACTATTATCACAGTTTAACCACATTTCTTTTTATACTATGCTATTATTATGAATGATGTCTCGATGTATTGTGAAAATGATAAAATTGAGTTTAATAAAATGGAAGTGAAACAAGAAGATAATGAATACACATGTAAAGAAGAAATAGATAATGAGGGGGGTGTTTCTCTTGTTGATACTTTTAAAATTGAAATTAACGAGGAGCCCAAGAGGGAAACTACAAATGGTGCATTTGATTATTTAGTATTAAAGGAGAACCCTATAAAGACAGAAAAAGAACCATATGAAGATAAACTCATACTATTTGAAGAAAAAGAAACAAGCGATAAAAGTAAGTAATTAAAAGAGTTGCTCTTCATAAAATATTAGCTTAGCTTTATGTTATTTATATATTCCAATGCTAATTACTTATAATATAACTTTTATAATTTCACCCAAATATTAAACTTAATTGCGCCAAACAAATTTAATGCAGGTCCTATTTGAAATGTTAGGTGAAGTTTTCCTTAATTAACACATACAATTCAAACATTTTATAATTATTCAAACCTTAATGAAAATCATAAAATTGGAAGAATTAATGAAGAAGAATTTCCACCTTTAACTTGGTCTTCAGTTCTTGAAAAAAAGTACACAACCGTTTCAAAGACCAGAACATGCATTTTAATATCAGTTTTATTTAAATTTAAACTGTAATGTGCTGTTAAAATAAATGTATTTTCTATCACTATCTAGTGTAGGAGGAATTATAACATGAACCTCCATTGGTATATATTTGACCATATATGTCAAATGCTATAATCTGGGATAGCTATGTATTTCTGTGTAGATGTCTTCACAAATTCTGCTGCTATTATTTTGTATAAGTATTATACTATTTGTTGTTGCCTTCACAATTCTACCATCCATATCCCTAATATTTACTCAGTTATTCACTGATCTTTTTTTTATGTAGAAGCCCTATGCTTCCCATCATCTAGAGTAGATATTTTAATTTGGAGAACGAAAAAGTGTTGACATCCTTAACTGACTTTCTTACAGTGGTCCATGGCTTTTTAATGGTATATCTAATTGTAATATTAGCAAACTTGTTGCTGATAAATGACAGATATGCACAGGTTTATACCAGCTTTGGAAGTTCTGAGTTCTAGTATTTACGGTTCTTTTCTATTACTTTATTTCATTTTCTAAATTTATCCAGCCCTCTCCTAGGCACAATTTGCAGTTTTTGTTAAGTTTTTTAAGACACCCGAGATACATCTTTCACACTCCCTCACCAGCTATATCACTCATATCAATTGTATTCTATGTATTTAGCATTGATGTGACTATAATATATATATACAGGGTGCTCCTTAAGTAATTGTACAAACAGAAACAGTAGATTCTGCACTTTAAAAAATTACGATTTAAGCCAACTTGCTTTAATAAAATGTTGATATTAAGATAGATACAGGGTGTTAAAGTGGAAATTTAAAATTTTATTTTTCGCTATAAATTTTATGTTTGTAAAAATTTGTGGACAAATATTTACAGTTGGATGCTTTTGAGTAGGATAAATTATAATTTTATACATACTTTAATGTAACTAATAGAGAGCGGCACATATGCCACATGTGTGGCATACATTTGCGCTTAACTTTTTTGCTCTTTCAGTTAGCTCTATTTGTGTTAAAAAATATTAAAGATTCATTATTTTTACAAAGAAAAGGTATACCTGTTAGTAACCTGAAAATTCAACCGTTTTCAAGATAATTACATTTTATAAGTCAGCTGCATAATAATTCTTAGTTTGATATTTGTGCGGTAAAGCACTGAATACCTGTAGGTAAGCAAGCATAATTCATAGTTTATTCTTATTAAAACGAAAGATTCTTCATCTTCTTCTTTAGGTGCTGTGTCCGTATTCAGATATTGGCTGTCATCATGTTTACAATTTCCCTTTTCTATCGCTTCTTAAGTTTCTATAATGGCGTTGTATTACTTTTTCTCTATTATAAAATGCAGATACAAAGATGGTACACCACCACATTCTAGAGAGAAGGCAGTTAGAACATACTTAAATACAACTTTTCTAAACATTGGATGGTCGTGGTAGTCATATTCCTTTGCAATGTGGTGAGATATTGATATAATTATTTAATTCATAAAAAATCCCAAAAGAATACCTATTATTCATTACATAAATTGTTTACCCATTTTTATTAGGACTAATAGAAACTAGAGCACAGGTATTAAATAACACATATGTGTCTTGTTTCATAATACTTGTGCTACAAATCTAACCTTAAAAACTCGGCATTTTTACAAAAACATCATCGTTGGCCTAATAACTGATATTGTTATAAATATAGTAAACACACAGGCAATTTAGTACAGCATAATATTAGTTCGTTAGTAAATCATAATAGTCCATTTGTTTGAGATGTAATTATAGTTACTCGTAAGCTGTAACATAATCATATAAATAAGTAATGTCATCAATAGGTTATTCCGTGTGTATATAAGTAATCAATGAACGAGATACATCACAGTTTAATACATTATTTAACCTCTACGACAAATAAGTTGTAGTTCCATAACACACCATAAGATTTGAATCTGTATCCAAAAGAATATATTCATCCATTATACATTATAGCTACCACATAGCCCAGAATTTAATCCGCTTGATTTTGGTATATGGGGCACATTAAAACAATGTGTCTATAAGAATCCCATAAACATTCGCAACCAACTATGGGAAGAAATAAATACTGCAGCAGTTTCTTTAGAACCAATGATGCTATTTAATATGAGACGATCTTTTATGGAATATATTGACAAATGTCTTAAAGAAAATGGTGGACATATCGAACACTTACTTTGACAAAAAGTTATTTTATTTAGTTTAACTATTTCTTAATTTGGTTTGTAAACAAAATGTTTTGATTATGTTTTGTTTTGATTTGTATCAAATTATCCTGCTGATATATTTATTTTATTGAATATTTCGTTAACTATTAACTTTAGTTAAAGGTATTTTATACCAAAATTCAGAAGTATTAATGTTTTGTCTATTTTTTCTTCGTTGCCTGGAGTAATTGCCTTAAATCAGAATTATGCATCTGATTGGTAAAATGCGATTATCTCGAGTTTTCAAGTTATTATTGAAGTCTTTAATATTTTTTATCACAAATACAGATAACTTAAAGAGCAAAAAAGGAAAGTGCAAATTTACACCACATATGTGGTATAGGTGACGCCCTCTATCAGTTACATCAACGTGTGCATCAAATTATAATTTCTCATATTTAAAAGTACCCAGCTGTAAATTTTTATACATAAATGTTTACATAATCCAAGAAAACTTCTCACTTGATAATTGTCAGTTGGTTCTCGCCATTCCTTAATGGAACCGATTTTTCCTTTATCCACGGCCACTCCTTTACTGACTATATGATCCAGATAATTGACTTTACCTTGAAATAGCTGCTTCTAGCCCACTTCTTGGTGTTTAACATCAATTGGGCATCTTTAAGTAAATTAAAAACGTTTTCTAAATTCCTCAGATGATCTTCAAATGTCTCCCCCAAGACGATTATTTCATCTAGATAAACCAGGCATGTTTCCATGATAAACCTCTCAACACATTTGCCATAAGCCTCTCAAATGTCGCAGGAGCATTACAGAGTCCAAATGGCATAACGTTGAATTGCCACAATCCAGATCATGTGGTGAAGGCTGTCTTCTTTTTATCTACCGGATCAATTTCTACCTGCCAGTATCCACACTTCAAATCCAAAGTAGAAAACAATTTACTTCCAGCCAATGTGTCGTCGATCCGAGGCAGAGGATAACAGACACAAGTTCCTACTTTTGTCTCTTTCTTGATGGTCACTGGGTAGTCATTGACATTGATAAACCTCACAGGTATTTCTTTAGCCGAAGTCACCAATTCCTTTCCAATTATGATTCCTCGGCCAACCCCGTCGTCATGCTTCCAAGGCTCCATCATAACAGGTGTCCCTTCGTCCACAATTCCCTGTAACCACTCTACTATGATCGTTTCACTTCTCGCAGACACGACTGTACCTTCTTTAACGGCTGCTTGCACAGTGTTGTCATCATGTGGATGAAGAAATACCTCCTCGTTACCAACTTTGATTACCTTATTCTTAAAATCCAATTGGAAACCATGCATATTCATTACGTCCGTTCATAATATAACATCCTCTTCGATGTCAGCAACTATAACAGTATGGACGAACTTTTCTGCTCCAATTCCGAATTGTACCTGGATTTCTCCATGAATGTTGGCATTTTCACCTGTAGCTGTCCGAAGTCGTAACCTCGTTGGTAACAGTTTCTTACGGGTGTTTATAACTGTCGGGCTTATAATGGTTCTGGTCGCTTCGGTATACACCAACAACGTATGCCTTTTACCATTTATTTCTCCATCTACATATACAGTATACACTATCTTCACGACATTTCAAAGAAGCTATTATTATGAGAGGGTCTTTGGAAAAGTTCCGGGTCGAATCTGCCCCCCCCCCCCCCAAGGCCGACCCGTTCTAGTTTTTCTGATGGTGAGTTTCTTGATTTGCGTCGTACCTAGGGCAGTGGCGGCTTTTGGGGGTAAGCAGGATAGGCCAGGCCTACCCAATAATTTTAAGAGCTTTAAAATTGAAAAACATATTCAAAAATTATGTTAATGCATGTAAATAACTTTTAAATGTACTAAATCACTTAATAGATTAGCGTCCGTTAAAACAACTATGTTATTATATTACCACAGAAAGCATTGAATCGTATTCAGACATTTTAAATATCAGTAATAGGCCCGATCGGAACTGGCCGACCCAGCTCACATAAGATCCCCGTACAAAAAGCGTTTGAAGTTAAGCAGGACAACGATTTATATTATCGTGTTTATGCTTGCTGTTTAGGCACCAGACGATCGGGCCTACGCCGACCATCGTTGTCAGTTGTAACGTAATTATCGAATTGTAATATAAATTTTCTTTTAAATTATGATAAAAAATATGTAACATAATCTATAATTGTAACATATTTTTAAACAAGCAACACAATTGCAAACAAGTGCACGGTTGCCCAAATAAAATTAAAAAAATTCGTAAAATTCGAAAAAAAAAATCACAGTTGCATGATTTCTATATCGCCTGATTGTATGCAACTTATATATGGCAACACTGTCGCCGAGCATTAGTTCAATTTTCACTGTTATCTGTTATTACTAGTTGCACTAGTTGTTTGGCCGATCGAGGTTGATTTTTTTAAATTTTTTTGGAATAGTATTCCAAGAAAAATTTGTATGTATATATGTATGTATTTCGCCACAATGTGTGGTAACCCCACGGGGGGACCCACGGGACGTTCTTGGTACGCGCCCCGTGGCACCTTCACTTTGGTGTCGGACTCGTAGGGGCAGAGGTTTCACTAACGGGCGTATGTTGAGAGATAGGTAGCCCAGGGTCCTGCCAGGTTTAATACTTGGAGGGCACGCCATTTAGCAATGTCACGTTCAGTGAATATAGTCTCAGAGGCCACCAACGCGAGTCGCGCGGTCTTTGACTATATGACAATATATGAACTTTATGTCAGCGGATTTTTCACGAACTACAACAAATATCTGCTGGCCGCTTGGAAACATTTTTATATACTGGAGTTTATATACTGGAGTTTGTATTTGGTTTTCGAATTTTGATGTTAAACTTTATTCTGAGTATATGACAATGTATGAATGTTATCTAGGCGGATTTTTCTCAAATTATTATAACAAATATCTTCTGTCCCATTGATAAATTGGATGATAATATGAATTTCATTGCTTACTTTTCAAATATTCAAGCTAGACGTGCTCAAAAACGACAAAATTAAAACGAGAAAATTAAAACAAAATGAACTGGTGAGTGCTTACAATAATAAAGAGATATGTGTATGTAAATGGAAAGGTCAGCGAGATATTTTAATGATCTCTTCCGAATTTGGTCATGAAATGGTTCCAACAATATCTAGGAATAGAATTGATAAAGAAAAGCCCCGTTTAGTCGCTGAATATAACAAAAACAAAGGTGGGATTGACTTATGTGACCAGATGTTAAATTATTATAGTTGCGAACACAATACTATGAGGTGGTACAAAAAAATAGGCATACATATTTTTAAAATTATGCCAATCAACGCATACTATTTCTATAATAATTCTAACACAAAAATGTCATTATACGACTTTTGATTGTCGATAATTGATAGTCTTTTGGGACCAAACCCAAAAGTCCCTCAAGTCAAGAAAAATGTGTTGAGAGGAATGGGATGGCAAATGTTTCATTTGCCATCCCATTCCCGTAAAATCAGCTAATGGTATTACAAAACGACGACGGTGTAAATATTGCTGGCAAACTAAAAAAGAAAGAAAAGACTCATTGTCTTATTGTGCGGAGTGCTCTGAACATCCGGGATTGTGCTTAGAAAATTATTTTAGACATTTTCAGAAGAAATTGAAAATTAGGTAATTAATTTGTTTTTTTTGATGTTTGCCATTTGATAATTACTTATGTTAGTTATCTAGGTTCATAATTATCTTTTTGCTCAATCAGATTATTGTTATTTTTTTTAAGTTCAACTGACACATTTTCTGCCCTGTAGCCACCAACGCGACTCACGCGGTGAGTTTTTTTGTGACCAAATTAATTTTTTTTTGTACCCATATTTATTATAAATGACTTTTTAAAGTGTACCTTAAAAATTAATTAGTTTACACAAATACATCTCAGTGGCCCACTGCTTTTCTTTAAACAAAGAGACGGAGCTGAACGTGGTCAAGCTGGTTAAGTTTATCTTCATCTCCTTCCTCTTTTACAGTCCTAACTTTACTGTACCCGCCAGAGGCCTGTGTAGCTGACTCGTATTCAGCGGATAAGACATCAACCAGCGTCTTGTGACGAGCTAATCGCAGTGTTCTCTGCATTTCATGATCACGAAGATCATCAATAAATGTTTGAACGGCCAATTTTTCCATCATATCTTCGGCAGCTGTTGGATAAGCATACCGTACTAATCAGGTAATATCTACCTCATATTCTTGAAGAGCCTCATCTCTCCTTTGTCTTCGATTTTTAAGCTGCGACTGACATAGATGCTCCAAATGTTCGTGGCCATATCGCATATTTAACCTCTTCAAGTTGTTCGAAATCATCCGTCTCCTCTACGGCTATGATCTGAATCACATCTAAGGCATCTCCTCGAAGAGCAATAGTCAGATTTACAGCTTTTTCTTTTTCAGACCGTCCATTCGCTCTTGCAGCCGATTCCAACTGTTTCATGTAGTTGTTCCATGACGATTTTCCGTCGAAAGTTGGGACTTTAACGTGGACATAACCTCCACTTCCTTCAAATTTCCGGCCGTGTTTACATTTCGTCTCGTCTTCTTTTGTCTCTACTGTAATTGGATTGTTTCCTCTCTCTGCTGTCCCTGTTTCCCCCATCTTCCTTTCCATCTCTTTCCATATCTTTTCTTCGAAGGCCAACATATCGGCAGCAACTTGGTTTTTTAACGAAGACCGTCGAGGTCAGAAATCTCAGAAGTGACTTTAGAGATGTCCAAAAAGATGTTAGCAGAAACTTTGCTTTTTAGAGAAGAAATCTCGTTAGAAACCTTGTCTTCTAAAGAAGCGATGTCACCAGAAACTTTGGCCACATCACCAGAAACTTTGGCTACATCAGAAGAA
Source organism: Diabrotica undecimpunctata (assembly GCF_040954645.1). Taxonomy (NCBI): domain Eukaryota; kingdom Metazoa; phylum Arthropoda; class Insecta; order Coleoptera; family Chrysomelidae; genus Diabrotica; species Diabrotica undecimpunctata. The sequence continues at coordinate 30,658,831 of NC_092811.1, read as the reverse complement.
ACTTTCGAAATATCGTCAGAAACTTTGTTCTCTAATGATGCGATGTCACCAGAAACTTTGTTCTCTAATTTCGAAATCGACGAGATGACAGCAGCATGTTTGACTTTAAATATTTAAGTTTCCGGGAACAAAGTGTTCTTTAGTCGTTGGACTAAATCAGCCTTTTTTTCCAGTAGAAGCTAATTCTCTGTCCTCGAGATGTCTTCTTAAATTCGTAACTGTGAGCTCATAAATCGTAGTCATTTTCACAATTTATTTAAAATACTCCACTTTTGACACCAATGAACTATTTTTATAAGTCTAGTTTATTAACTTTATTTATTATAAAATGTTCTAACAGTTGGTTTATTAGAGTGTTTATTTAATTTATATAAAGTCTTACAATAATTTATTTACACTATTTACACGATTGTAATTTATATACTACATTTTCGCGTTACAATTCAAACTCGATACAACTATTCATACTAACTTGTTTTCAAATAAAAATGTCCTATACATATACAGTGTGACCCATTTAGATTGGAAACACCTCTATAAAATTTGAAGTTGTTAACCGATTTTAACCAAATTTTTTTTTAATGTCATGTAATAAAAGGTCTATTGCGGGACAAAATATGAAATATTTAGTTAAATTTTCAGGGCATTCTACGATACTTTTTCTTCGTCAAAAATGGAGAATTTGTATTAGCGATTTTTTTATTAAAAAAAATTCTACGCCACTGGATTTAGAGTGGCTTCAAATAGCTATGACAAAAATTTCATTAAGATATATTTATTAATAACAAACTTATGACAACTTAAAATTTTAAAACTCACTAAGAAAAAAACACTCTGTATTAACGTTAAAAAAACACTCTGTATTAACAGAAACATGGAAACATAATTTTAGTTTAAATCCTAGTTGCCTCTACCAATCCACCATCAAATTGGATACATTTGTCGTAGCGTTTATGAATATTTCTAATTACATTTCTTAGTTGTTGGGGAGTAATTTCTGCACATGCCTGTCGAATTCTTGCACGAAGTTCGTTTACGTCTCTTGCACGGGTTGGTTAATTTCTTTGTTTGATAACTCCCTAGAGAAAGAAGTCTAAAATTGTGAGATCTGGATATCTGGGTGGCCAATCTATTAACGGACTACCCCGGCCTATCCAACGGTTCGGATAATTTTCATTTAGCCATTGCTTCACGGTTCTGGCGTAAAGAACAGAACACTCATCTAACTGGATATACAAATGTAATCGTTCATTAATTGGGAGCTCATGAATAGCATCCCACAAGTCGGTGTTTAAAAATTCTAAAAAGTTCTGTGAGTTCAAGTTTTCTTCAAAAAAGAAAGGACCAATAACTCGTTCGATATACCACACCAGACATTGATTTTTTGAGAATACTGGCTTTTACAGTTTATTACCCAATGGGGATTATCTACTGTCCAATAGCGACAATTTTGTGATGATACTACTCCATTTGTAGTGAAAGTGGGTTCGTCGGTAAACAACAGGTTTTTTAGAAAATTTATATTGTTTAAATATTCCCCTTGAGCCCATAAACAATATTCTAAACGTTTTGCTTTGTCGCCTCCTTGTAATGTGTGTAAGACTTTTGGTTTGGAAGGTTTAATATTATTTATCTTAAGATATCGCCGAATACTCTCTCGAGGCACATTCAAATATAAACTGGCATTCCTTAAACTGGCATTAGGGTTATTTCTGAAATGATCTAAAATGATTTGATCATTTCATCTTCTTTTTTGTAACGGGTTATTTTTTAAAATCAGTTTTGATACTGGACCATATTCATTAAATATTCTATTTATTTTGTTTACCGTACCTCGTCTAATATTAGGACGATCCACATGTCTGTCATTAAATATTGTACAAACTTCCCTGGCCCTTCTATCGTTATCTCCCAAAAGACGTATAATTTCAATTTTTTCTCTCAAACTTAATCTTGCAGCCATGACACAAAATATTATTAAAAGAATTTGAAGTAAATTGTGCAGATATTATGCATAAATTTATGCTACCACTGAAATTTGTATGACACAAATAATGTCAAACAATAATATCGTTGTCTTGGCAACTGAGATTTAAGTTGTAGCTTGTAAAGTTATTAATAATGTAAGTGCGTTACTTGCATTAAATTTTTATGCTATTTTAAACATTTTTTTGTCTAGTAGTGGTTTATTATTAAAATTATTTAAAAAATAATTAGTTTTGTGGTTATCTGTTGATACAGGGTGTTCTTTTTTGACTCGTAACTTAGTGAGTTTTAAAATTTTAAGTTATCATAACTTCGTTATTAATAAATATATTTTAATGAAATTTTTGTCATAGCTATTTAAAGCCACTCTTAATCCAGTGGCGTAGAAATTTTTTTAATAAAAAAATCGCTGATACAAATTCTCCATTTTCGACGAAGAAAAAGTATCGTAGACTGCCTTGAAAATTTAACTAAATATTTCATATTTTGTCCCGCAATAGACCTTTTATTACATGATATTAAAAAAAAAAATTTGGTTAAAATCGGTTAACAACTTCAAATTTTATAGAGGTGTTTCCAATCTAAATGAGTCACACTGTATATATATATATATATATATATATATATATATATATATATATATATATATAATAGCCGTTATTCCGGAGTACCCTCGAATTCGGACGGTGAACTGTGTTGGCCCTTCTCGAATAGGATGGAACGCCAGACCGGTTTTTAGCGGATCGGAAAACCTACTAGAAAATACTTGTTAGAATAATAAAATGTTTACAGGTTAAAATATGAGTCATATTTATCGTAACAATATATTCATATAATGGAAATATGTATATTGTTTAGAATACATTAACGGTTTTTTTCTATAGTAAAATTTTTATAACAGGCTTGAATAAACCAGAAACGTGGTATTCTGTGACCACTTGTCCAGGATTTGACGTGCTCAGTTCTCACAGAAATCGTTATAATACGCTTTCACGACAACCCTTTTTGAGTCTTGACCTGTTCTAGGATCTTCCGCCATTCCGATCTATTATGGGCTTTATGCTTCCAGTTTGTGATTTTTAAGGTTTTTAGATCTTATTCGACTTGCACTATATATCTAAGCCTGGGTATCCCTTTTGGTCTTCTTCCCGTACGTGCCTGTCTTAGGATTTTCTTGGGAGCAACATCTTCCAGTATCTGGTCTACGTAACCCATCAGGCACAATTGTCCAATCTTTATAAACGGTGTGATATCTGGTTCTATATATACATTTTACAATTCAAAGTTATATCGTCTTCGCCATACGTTGTTTTCTCACAGTTCCTTGTCCACAGGATAATCAATTTTTGTGACAAAGTGCGTTATATCTGCTATTATAGGACCCAAGTGTAAGCCTCACTTTTTAAAATTAGTTACATATATGCAGTATCTTCCATAACACTGACCGCATCAAAGAAATGTTTTTTTTTTAATGAAACATTCAGTATTTTATTTTAAATTTAAAATCCGCTTCACTTCTGCTTACAAAGATACGAAGTTGTAACCTGTTATACTGGGTATTTAAAAAGTTATAACCAATATTACATGAAAATCGTGTTATATTTAACTCTCTGTATAATTAAAAATGAGAATAGGAAAAATGATCTATTGCAACTATAGTTGTAGTTAGTTTACTAATCAAATGACGATACAGAAAAAAAAACATCATTTACACCAAATATGTATAAAAAAATTTAACTAACGGAAAATAGAAAAAAAATAACACCACAGAAACATAAACAAAACACTAATTTTAACTTATCGTATTTAGATAAGGTGTTCAAAATGAACTTCCAAATCATTTATCCATAGTTGAAGTTCCATTTATCCATTACGAAGCATTTTTAAAGAAATATTTTGAAATACAATTCGGAATCTATCTTCATTTTTTATTTACATTAGTTTTATACAGTTCATTCTTAACATAGCCCCATAGAAATGAGTCCATTTTATTAAAATCTGGTGACCTGGGTGGTCACCTTACCGGACCATCCCTTATATTCTGTATAACATAAAACAACGTTATATTTTTGTAACTAGAAAGTGAAGCGCATGTTAAATTTAAATAAGATACAGGATAAGGCGTCTCCTTGGTAGTCCAAATAGTCATCTCTTAGTAGAGATTGTATCTGTTGATTCTTTATGGATTCTGATTTTGCTCTATACTCGTAAACATACAGTTGCAATGCTTTCTTAAACACACTTTTAGTGTTTGGATCAGGAATTTTCGATTAGGGAGGGGGGTTGTTGCATGTCTGTATCAAATTTGCCAACTTTTTCTAAAATTCGCCTTTTTTACGTGCAGGAACCTCATTGGTATGCCCCAAGTATTTGTTGCGCATACGTTTTTAGTTGTTCATATATTAAATTGCTCATATTTTGAGTAACGTTAACCTCGATAATTTCTACATTGGAGTTGGTCTCCTTTTTTGTGTAACGGCAAGATTATTCCGATATTCCATTCCAGCGGACGTTGTTTATTTTTCCATATGATTAGTATAGGTTCGAACATTGGCTTAATAGTTAGTCTTCGCCTTCTTTTATCTGATATTTATGAAAATTAAATCCGCACAAACCATGCACACTTTTGGAAACGCACTGATCAATACCTGTATAGTTCAACTTAATGTTTGCTGCCTTCCAAAAAGTGTGTGCTGGCTTTTGCTTCCAGCTATGGTAATTATTATATTTTTTATTAATATTATAATTACAGTTAAATAAGTATACTTTGTTCTATTAAACATAACCCCTTCTACTCTCTTCCGAGATTTTTTTAACCGATCATAAAATATTTTTTTATTTAACTACATAATAGTTGTTTAATAGATAATAACGATTTTAGGTTTTCCCCATGAAGATATACAAACTGATGCAAGCCAATTATTCAAAGACTATGTTAATATTACCGGTGATTTGGACCAATGTTTAACTGCCCCGACGAATGTGAACACTGAGAAAAACTATTTTACCACTGAAATTTGCGCCAAACAACTTTCAACAAGGAATCACATAGAAACAGATACGAGGGTTTACGTTGAAGACCAAGTTTTCACGTGTACAATATGCATCGAAAACTTTTCAGAAAGTTCTGATTTAAAACCAAGGGTAAACAGTCCCGCTGCAAGAAAAAAACATTTAACGTGTGGAATTTGTTCTAAAGAGTTTAATAAAGAGAGTGTTTTAACAGTATCTTTTGGAGAAAATACATTTCCATGTATAATTTGCTCTGAATTATTTTCACGAAGATCCATTTTGAAAGAACATATGCAAACACATATTGGCAATAAACCTCTTGCATGTGAAATTTGTTCCAAAAGTTTTTTACAAAGATCCAATTTAACAGAACATATGAGAGTACACACTGGCGATAAACCTTTTGCATGTGAAATTTGCACCAAAAGTTTTTCACAAAGATCCAGTTTAAGAAAACATATGAGAGTACACACTGGCGACAAACCTTTTGCATGTGAAATTTGCCCCAAAAGATTTTCACGAAGATATAGTTTAACAGAACATATGAGAGTACACACGGGCGATAAACCTTTTGCATGTGAAATTTGCTCCAAAAATTTTTCACAAAGATCCGGTTTAACAGAACATATGAGAGTACACACTGGCGATAAACCTTTTGCATGTGAAATTTGCTCCAAAAGTTTTTCACTAAGATCCAAATTAAAAGAACATATGAGAGTACACACTGGCGATAAACCTTTTGCATGTGAAATTTGCTCCAAAGGTTTTTTATACAATTCCACTTTAAAACAACATATGACAGCACACACTGGCGATAAAACTTTTGCATGTCAAGTTTGCTCCAAAAGTTTTTCAAAAAGTTCCGGTTTAACTAAACATATGAGAGTACACACGGGCAATAAACCTTTTGCATGTGAAATTTGCTACAAAAGTTTTTCACAAAGATCCAGTTTAACACCACATATGAGAGTACACACTGGCGATAAACCTTTTGCATGTGAAATTTGCTCGACAAGTTTTTCACAAAGATCCCATTTAAAAGTACATATGAGAGTACACACTGGCGATAAACCTTTTGCATGTGAAATTTGCTCCAAAAGTTTTTCACAAAGATCCAGTTTAAAAGAACATATGAAAGTACATACTGGCAATAAACCTTTTGCATGTGAAATTTGCTCTAAAGCTTTTTCGCACAATTTCACATTAACAAAACATGTGAGAGTACACACTGGCGATAAACCTTTTGCATGTAAAATTTGCTCCAAAAGTTTTTCACAAAGATCCAATTTAAAAGGACATATGAGAGTACACACTGGCGATAAACCTTTTGCATGTGAAATTTGCTCCAAAGGTTTTTTATACAATTCCACTTTAAAACAACATATGACAGCACACACTGGCGATAAAACTTTTGCATGTCAAGTTTGCTCCAAAAGTTTTTCAAAAAGTTCCGGTTTAACTAAACATATGAGAGTACACACTGGCAATAAACCTTTTGCATGTGAAATTTGCTACAAAAGTTTTTCACAAAGATCCAGTTTAACACCACATATGAGAGTACACACTGGCGATAAACCTTTTGCATGTGAAATTTGCTCGACAAGTTTTTCACAAAGATCCCATTTAAAAGTACATATGAGAGTACACACTGGCGATAAACCTTTTGCATGTGAAATTTGCTCCAAAAGTTTTTCACAAAGATCCAGTTTAAGAAAACATGAGAGTACACACTGGCGACAAACCTTTTGCATGTGAAATTTGCCCCAAAAGATTTTCACGAAGATATAGTTTAACAGTACATATGAGAGTACACACTGGCGATAAACCTTTTGCATGTGAAATTTGCTCCAAAAATTTTTCACAAAGATCCGGTTTAACAGAACATATGAGAGTACACACTGGCGATAAACCTTTTGCATGTGAAATTTCCTCCAAAAGTTTTTCACAAAGATCCAATTTAACATCGTCGGTTTAGAGGTAAAAGTCACTAAGTTGCATTTTTCAAATTTAGAGATAATGAGCATTAAAGTGGAAATGGTTTTCAAAAATAGGAAAATTTTGTTATAATATCCAAATGCTACATAAAATGAAAATATTACTTGGTATCAGTAAATATGCCTAATATTTAATGAAAATTTGCATCAATCACAAAATAAAACAGATTTTCGTACTTAATGAATTTTACTTTTACTATATTTTGCGAGTTGTCACAGTGAAAAAATAAATTAGTTAACCTGTTAAATATAGGTCTTTATTTTTAACAAAATTTCCATGACTATGCATTAAACCACTACGGAGTATTATAATAAAGTTAATTTTCCTCATCGTGCGATTCATCAGCTGCCGGTTCGGGTGCTAGTTCTTCTTTAAGTTCATCAGATTTAGCAGGTAATGACCTATATCAAGCATGCAATTCTTCTGGTAGAATAGATGAATCACAAAGTTTAATCAGATCTTTTTTTTTTCTGATCAGTAATTGCTAGGTGACCAGAATAAGTCGGCTTAATGGCATACGGCGTGTGGCGGTTCCTACCTTTTCCTTTAACGTAGATTCGTCTAAACTCGGAAAAATGACTGTATTTATAGTAAATGTAATTCGGAATCTTTTTTTCATATTTTAACCATTCTACCTTATTTCAATCTTCATCCACGTTTCTGTTCTTAATCATGTTAGAGGCAAGATCTTGAAAATCTAAAAAAATCTGTATACTTCATAGGGGGTTTTCTTTGATTTGTTTTTGGTTCTTGCATTTTTAAAGATTTCCTTCCAATCGTTCATTACAAAAACTGATCTATTCTTTTTTTCCTTTTCTATCGCTGACTGCATAGAATCGCATTCCATGTAGGAGTGGCCAGATTCCAAAAATGTATGTTCAATGATTTCCACTGTCGCATGATTTTGAACACAATATAACATTGCTGCTGCCACATTCTGGTTTCGGTTCTGACCCCCACAAGTGTCAGAGAATATAGATAAATGTGTTATGTTGCTAGGGATTCTATCTATGTACTTTGTTAGAATAGTTGCGATTTCATTGGATCCCCTCTTTCCATTTATTTCGTTCCAACAAAAACAAAAACCTCTATTTTCTTTCCCCCCTTCACAAATTGTTAAATTGTATAAACACAACTTTCTGCTATAATATAATTGCCCTACGTCTGATGATGGTAGTTGCAGAACACTCTGCAAATCAAACGTAATTGTCTGAAAATTTGCCTCGTTGCTGGCTTTTGCTTTATCATCATGTTTTGCTTGATAGCATTCTTCTTTTCTATTCACATGATCTTCGTAGAGTTGCTTAAGATGCTCATCTTCCTTTGCAGCGTTATACTTTGTGCAAAGACTGCACTGATTCTTTTTGGGGGTAAAAAGGTTGTATTGTGTACAAAAAATGTTCCTGTATACATTACTTTTAACGGGCAAAACATTTTTCTCTTTGCAGAAATCCAAATATAAAGAATACATCTTGAGAATACTTAATTTTGGATCTAAATACTGTCTGCGACTAGTTTTCCTCACGTAGTGAGGAAGCATGGTGAGAAAACTTTCAATGTGTTCTCTAACACATTGTGTATTTTCCTTGCTAGTAGCATTTCCTGGAGTTTTGTGTCCCCTGTTGTCGGAACCTGAGAAAGTACCAAATTCGTTGTTTTTTGCTAAAGCGGTATTTATTGGTCCATTGGAGATGCAGAGAGTTTTTTCAAAAAAATTTGCACAAACACGAAATACCCCATTGGAATTTCTTAAATAATATTGCTTGGCCATGACTCGTTTCTTGGCACCTACCCGACGTCGTTTAGGTAATTGTGTCCTCACGTTTTGAATGAGATAATCTTTTTGACGGTTGTAGTCCTTAAAATTCCAATAGGCATGAAAAATTTCAGTCCGGTTATTATTCGAAAAGTTAATTGTACACTTGAATCGACATTTACTGCAATCGATTGACTTCGGAGCTTTAGCAGCTTTCAATCCTGTTTTCGTAACGTATGGCTTGCATTCAGATCGTAATGTTTTTATTTGATTTGCTTTCCAGTTATGGGTATCAGCTTTTCTCCAACGAGGTTTCACTGGACTTTCAGGAACAATTTCATTTACTTCACTATCTTTTGAGTTACCCTCCGACACCGTGTATTCGGGATCAGCATCGCTATCATATTCATCTGAAGTTAAGTCGTAACTTACGAGTGACTTTGCAATCATTCCGGTGCTATTTCGATTAGAAGAAGAATCGGAATCAGAAATTAAATCGCCATTGTTTCGCTTAGAACTGGACGGCAGTTCGTCAAAATTAGCAGAAGACGGATTATTCGAATCTTCGTTGTCTTCTTGAAACTCCTGGAAAGAATGTTAGATGTTAATATCTCTTATTTGTAGTACTTTGTATTGAGTAAAGAGAACGCTAAAAATCCAAATAAGTGTAGGCTCGAACAATAAATAATCAGAATAACTGTCATTATTTTCAAGATTTCATTATATAAAACAGACTTCTGATACATATAGGTAAGTAACATTTAATTAAAAATTTATTTTTAGTTTCTACCCTTTAAATAGAGTTGGATTTCATGCTTAAACAAATAAAACTTAGGTATTTATTATTCATTTTAAATTAAATATCTAAATACAGTTTATGCACTTTTCCCTTAAACGACATACATACCAGTGGCGGCTGGTGTGGTAAAATTTTGGGTAGGCCAAGCCAGCAAATTACATAATAGCTATCTGTAATCAGTGACGGATCCAGAGGAAGGGTTCACGGAGTCATGACCCCCCTCCCCCTAACTAAATTTTTAAAGATTTATCTGTTCATTTTAACTTCTGCGTTGTATCTATTGCGATTTTTGATTTTTCTTCTAGCAAATCGCGAACAGAAAACACCCTCTTCTGTACATTCTTAATTAAAGGACAGGAAATTACTTAAATGTAACCTTGCAACTGGAATGTTTTTTTAAGGATGAAGGCATATTTTTTAAATCAAAGTATCCTTCACAATTCCATACACATTTCTTATTAGAAAATAACAAACACGGCCACCAATATAGTCTGTTCTTCGTAATACTTACAGAAAACCATTTGTAGACATCATACTAAGAGCAATTAAAAGTACGCACCTGTTTCCCATCTTTTTGGTCAATACGCAATGTTGGAGTAGGCCTTTCATTCATAATAATTTTTTTTCTATCATTTTTATGTATCAGTTATAAAACAATCTCACATATATAAGTTGCATACAATCAGGCGATATAGAAATCATGCAAATGAGATTTTTTTTTCTTCGAATTTTACGAATTTTTTAAAATTTATTTGGGCAACCGTGAACTTGTTTGCAATTGTGTTGTTTGTTTAAAAATATGTTACAATTATAGATTATGTTACATATTTTTTTATCATAATTTAAAAGTAAATTTATATTACAATTCGATAATTACGTTACAAGTGACAACGATGGTCGGCGTAGGCCCGATCGTCTGGTGCCTAAACAGCAAGCATAAACACGACAATATAAATCGTTGTCCGGCAAGCTGCTTAACTTCAAACGCTTTTTGTACGGTGATCTTATGTGAGCTGGGTCGGCCAGTTCCGATCGGGCCTATTAATAATATTTAAAATGCCTGAATACGATTCGATGCTTTCTGTGGTAATATAATAGCATAGTTGTTTTAAAGGGACGCTAATGTATTGAGTGATTTAGTACATTTAAAAGTTATTTACATGCATTAACATAATTTTTGAATATGTTTTTCAATTTTAAAGCTCTTAAAATTATTGGGTAGGCCCGGCCTATCCTGCCTACCCCCAAAAGCCGCCACATACACTATCCGAAACTTATTTTCGCGGTTATAGCCACTACCAGCTTTTCACATTGTCTACGTAGATACGAGAATTTTTAAATAAATTAATTTAAAACTTTGATTACAATAAAAACCGGACAAAACACAAAATAAATAAGCCTAAACTTACATAGCGTAATACCACTTACCGTTAAATGTTTACTCATTTCCATTATCTTGTTAGCTCTTGACGACATCACGACAGTAATTTAAAAACTCTCACAAAAATATTTCAGAAACACTCCAACAACGACTATTAATTCGCAACCGTCTGTGTTAAACTGTTAGATCTACATTCTGTGGATCTACCAAACTTATTTGACTCGTTGTCTACTCTACTCGTTTTCCTGTATGGACTTGTCCGATATCGTCACAGGCAGGGTGCTATCACGTGTTTTAAAAACTCACTAAGTGCAGAAAAATGCAGTTCAAATCTCAGTTAGTTACTTAATGATTTTTTCTATTATGAAGTAAATGTTAGCAATGTGCTAAGTGAAATTTACTTTTCAAAAAGTTAGTTTCTAGCTATAATTTGCACTTAATCAGTTTTTCATATAAAAGAATTGTAAAAAGTGGTCACTTAATTATGTTTACCTCAATTTCATACAAAATGAAACTTTTTGCATGTGTGAAATATGCTTAAAAAGTTTTTCACAAAGATTCAGTTTAACAGAACATATCAGAGTACACACTAGCGATGAAACTTTTGCATGTGAAATTAGTACCAAAAGTTTTTCGCGAAGATCCAGTTTAACAGAACATATGAGAGTACACACTGGTAATAAACCTTTTGCATGTGAAATTTGCACCAAAAGTTTTTTACATAAATCCAGTTTATTAGAACATATCGTCTATATAGAGGTAAAACTCACTAACTACAAATAAGTACAACAGAGATATTTAACATTTTGTCCGTTTTTCACTTTATAATTTTATTTATGATTATTATAGATAGAAGTGATATTATTTATGGAGGTTGGGTGTTACTTTACTATCCTGTTTTAAAAGAAATGATCAGAACTCAATAATTTTAAAATTATTAAGCTAAATGTACTTAATGAATTTTACCTCAAACTATCATATTCCTGATTGGTACTTAGGGATAAAGTAACTAGACAGGAAGTGATGAAAAATGTTATTATTTCGTTTACTATTACAAATTATAATAAATTCCTGTAAAATTGAACACAACAAAACAAAATATAACAAAAAAACTTATTTTAAGGATGAATTGATGTTGAATCTTCTGATTCCTCATCAAAATTGGGTTCTGGCAAGTTGTCATTTGTAGAGGTACTTGTTGGTAGATTTTTATAATAATGATGAACTTCATCTGGTATGAGATTGTCGTTGCAAAGTTTGACTAGATCTCGTTTCTTCGGAGTTGAAATTGGGAGTAAATCGTTATAGAGAGATTTTAACCTTATTTCTGAAATATTCCGATTACTCCTTCTTCCTGGACCACAAGAAATAATTAATTTTTTATACGGCGATGAATGGTCATATCTAAAAAAAATCACATCGGCATGTTCTTTTACAAATTTGAAGCATTTAATTTTTAGCCAGGATACTGTGCAGCCGTCTTCATCTTTCGTTCTATTTTTTATTATTGTTCGTGCCAAATTATTTATATCATAGAAATCTGTATATTTAAGTTCTCGTACTGCATACGGCTCCTTCTGTAATCTTTTCTGCCGTGCTAACCTAAATATTTCCAGCCAATCGTTCATGATAAAAGCTGTTCGGTTTTTCTTAGAATGCTCTATCGCCGAATGCATAGAGTCGCACTCCATATGACTATGTCCTGACTCCAAAAATTTCTGTTCTATGCATTCCAAGTGCGTAGTATGCACTGCATATAGAAGTGCAGCAGCCACTTGCTGGTTTCTATTTTGACCTCCACAAGTGTCTGAAAACAATGATATTTTCAGAACTGTGGAGGGTAAGTTTGTAATATACTTTAACAGAATAGATCCAATTTCGTTGCTACCACGCTTTCCATTAACTTCATTCCAGCAGTAGCAAGATGCGTGCTCACCATCTCCCTCATAAATGGTTAAATTGTATACAGATAATTTTCGAGAGTAGTAAAATGGGGATACTGGGGAGTGAGGTAGTTGCTATACACTTTGAAGGTCGAATGTTGCTGTTTTAAATGTCTTGTCGTTTTGAGATAACTATTTGTCTGTATTTTTTTGCTTCATGGCATTCATTCTTCCTTATTATGTGTATTGAATATTCTATTTCTAAATCTTGTTTTTTTGTTGCATCTGCCATGTTATATTTACTGCATGCTGCACATTGATCTTTTTTAGGAACGAAAAAAGAGTAATTATTATAGTCATTACCAAAAATTTGCTTGTATTTCCAATGACTGACTGGCTTTTGATTTTCAGCTAGACTTTCGAGATAGAGATTGTACATTTTTTTAATTGATAATTTAGAGTCCAAATAAAGTCTTTGACTGGTGGCCCTTGTATAATGCGACTCTACAGCAGGGAATGACTCGATATGTTTTTTTACCAACTGGATAGACTCTTCATTAGTAGCGTTTGCAGGGATTTTGCGACCCCTTTTATCTTCACTGAAAAAACAACCTGTTGAATTGGTTCCTTGTAAGGCCGTGTTTATGGGACCATTAGAAATGCATAGAGGTCTCTCAAAAAACTTGGCACATACTCTGTGCCGTCCTGAGGGACTTTCAAGGAAGTACAATCTTGAAACCGTTTTGTTGTTAACATTATTTTTTAAACGTTTTGGTTTAACTGGTGTAACATTTTTTATTATAAAATCTTTTTGCCTCTTAAAATCATTGAAAGACCAATATGATTGACACAATGTCTTCCTATCCTCTTCATTAAAATTTAATGAGCATTTATATCTGCAATTTGTACAATCAACAAATTTGGGACCCTTTGCATTGTATTGTTTAAATTTGTTATAATATGGCTCACATTTGGAACGTTTCTCTTTAGTAATGTTTACTTTCCAGTTCTTTTCATTTCGTTTTCGCCTTCTTGTTAATGTACATTTTTTGGTATTAATTTCTGTAGCTTCAGCGAAGTCTGATAAATCGGAGATATCTGGTGTCGAAGAAAGAGGTGAATTCGATGGTCTGAAACAGGGGTCCATATCTATGTCATCAGACGAAAAATCACTGTCACTGCTTGATGAATACGGAACGATTTTTAATGTACGTCGTTGTCTTTTAACTCTTGCCATTACAACATCCTCTTTCAGCACCTGAAATACAAAAGTTAATTAGTCTCTGCATGATGATAACCCAATGGAGTAATTTTATGGAGGCCTATGTTCAGCAGTGGACGCAACATCGGGCTGAATTATTGTGATGATTACTTGGATAACAAATATAATAAGTAATATGTGTTTCTTTACCTAGTCTGGAACAGTCTTCTCAGCCTCAATGTGACCAAATAACTCATTGACCTTGGTTTGTACGCTTCCGGAATTAATTTCAGTAAACAATAAATCATTTTTTATCCCTTGTTGAAATGACTGCACATTCTGGAAATTAAATACACAATTCAGTAACTACATACACAACTTATTATAAAAAAACATTTAAACACTAGGTAGGAAGTAGATATTTACATTTTTTGTTAGTGTCATTGGTTCTTCATTTTCTTTATGTAATACACTTTCGAGCATCTTAGTAGTTCTGGAACTGGCAAACACTCGTGTAATACGATTTGGAAATCTCTGAAATAAAAATTTAATTGTTTTAAAGTAATTTAAAACTATTTCACTTGATATTACATACCTCAGAACTTGTAGAAGGTTTTGATGAATCAAAAAGTTTGTTTGCATAAGTTTTTCTCATTTTGGCTATTATTTAGGGATTTATTAAAATTAAAATAAACGTAGTCACAAACTTACAAAGAGACAGCATATATTTACACTATATTATACTTTTAATAATTTTAATAACAACTCCACACAACCACAGAGACTAAAACCTAACCTCAAACTCTCATTAAGTACGCAGCTGCCAAACTACAAAATCCCGTGTTAAAAGTATTGCCATAGAGGTAAAAATCATTAAGTGCAACCTGACTTTTACCTCCCAACGAAATGTAGACAAAGTGCACTGAATGTTTTTTACCATTCTATAACTGCCTTATTATTAGTCGTAGCACCTAGTGAGTTATACCACGCGAAAGTTTAGATGTTAAATGTTACTTACTGATATAAACATGGTTTTGAGCTAAAATGTCACTTAGTGAGTTTTACCTCTATATAGACGATATGAAAGTATATACTGGTGATAACCTTTTTGCATGTGACATTTATGCCAAAAAGTTTTCACGGAATTCCCGTTTAAAATAACATATGGGAATACACACTGGTGATAAACCTTTTTTATGCGAAATTTGTTTAAAGAAGTTTTTACAAAGATCGAGTTTAAAAAAACATGAGAATACACACTGGGTGTATTTCTGAAATTTCACATGTAATACCTTTGCATGTGTAATTTGTACCAAAAATGTTCGCAAAGTTCCGATTTAAAAGAATATACGGGAATAGATACTGCAGATAACTTTTTGAGATCATTTTTGCATGTGAAGTAGGCACCAAAAGTTTTTGACAAAGATCAAGGTTAACAGAACCTAAAGCTATAACCCTTTGAATGTTACATTTGCTGCAAATGCTTGTCATATTGATCCTATTTAAAAGGTTATACAAGAACATACCGTGGAGATAATACTATGGAATGTGAAATTTTGTCATTTGCCTATATAAAAATGCTACAAAATACGTACCTATACATTCAAAAGTTATGCTTCACCCAAAATTTTTGTTCTTATTAACTATTTTCAGAAACTCCTGTTATAGATCATTTGTAAAAAAATATAATAACGTTGACTGATATTTTTTTGTTATAAAAGAGATACTTTTTTTGTTTAATAAATAAAAAATTAAAAATTTATTTCTAATTAAAATGTATATAACAATTTTAATATCGTCTATTTCCACCACGACCATCTGGATTTGAGTTCGAATACTGCTAACAAGTCGATCAATTATTTCTTATGGCAGATTCTCCCATTCTTCTCTACAGGTAATTATAAGTTCATGATGAGTTCTAGGAGGATGCCTTCGAGCATGAACTACCCTATAGAGCACATCTTTTGCATGTTCAATGGGACTCATGTCTGGAAATATCGCAGGCCACTCCAAACGGCTAATACCTTCTGTCTGAAGATAGTCATTAATCACTTGAGTCCTATGTATGCGGGCGTTATCATCCATAAATACAAAATTGCTCAAAAAACCTCAGCTCTTCGCCATAATTTCACATGAGGATCTAAAATCCGTGTGGTGTACCTTTATCATGTTCCAGTCTCGTCAATAACCACCAATTCCATGCGTGCACATGCCATAAAACCTGCCCAAAACAAAACACTGCGACCAGCGACAGTAAGTATAGCTTTGTAGAGAGGAGTAAAGTTTGGTACAGGGACCGTCGAAATTTAAATAGAAAAATATGGGTCGAGAGTGTAATAGACGAAGTTTTAAATGATATAATTTATTTTTAATATATTTGGACGAGATATTTGAATCAAATTCGGCGGAATCAATCGGATATAGTGGAATATCAGGTTGAAAAAGTTTATAGGGAAGGTCTTGAAAATAAGTGGTTATGTAGGGAACAGGGGCCTAGTGCTATACATTTTCCTAAGTTATTTGAATGTCCAACCAAAATTGCTATTAACCCAATCGATAAACGGGCCCTATGCTTAAACGAATGGGAGTCGGGGACAGGAAGAAATTAATAGTGACGGAAAATCAGCTCGGCTGATCAACCTTATCCTCAGACTGCATCTGAAGTTACAACTAAAAAAGTTCAGGTTAATATAAGCGAACGGTCAAAGCGTAATTTTAAACCACCTCAGCGCTTAAATTTGTGAGAGGAAGTATTGTAGTGTCGTAAGCACTAAACAGTGTGAGCCAGACCTTAGAGTGGTAACTGACGACTAACTTGTAAACATTCTGTAAAACCATAAACGTGTGTTTACCTTTTTAGCGGGTATTTTCTGAGTAATAAAAGTGTAAACCATAATTAGAGTATTATTTTGACGACATTACACATAGTTTAAACAATTAAAAAAAAAAAGTAAAAATTTCTTATGTTTAATGGTATATATTTATTTATTAATTAAAAAATTAAGGATTAAGTTTTTTCAAAACGTTTTCTTTATTTGTCGGAGTGTTGGGATAAGCAATCCACCATTTATTGGCCGACGGCTTCGGGTGGATGAGCTGGTAAGTGGAAAGGCACTCTGTTGTCCTGCGATTGAGAAATTGGTCTCGAAACCATTGGAAATTGGAAGAAATTACTATTTAAATGGGAATAAGCCACAATTAAAGGTTAAAGTACGTTTATTGACGTTTCAATTTCCACTTGCATTTATACCTAATGCATTTATACATTGTGCATATATATATATACATAAATGCATTATTCCTAATGCATTTATAAAAATTAAATGAAACATATTGTGTATTTCTTTAAGTTAACATTAATAGAAATCTTTAAATATTATTTCTACGCGTATATAATAAAATATGTCTAGTGGCTGTAATGCCAGTGTGCTCGGCAAAGTGATTCTAAAAAAGAACACACCTACCGCCTAAATATTTCGTGTTGGTATCATGTGACCTCACGAGCTATGACGCGGATGACGTGCAACGGTAAGTAAATTAGATGAAGTATATATATATATATATATATATATATATATATATATATATATATATATATATATATATATATATTAGAAGTGATTATTTCGACCAAAAAATAATTTATAAATAAGTTCAAATTATCGGGTATAGTGGTCTATAATAAAAATCTTTCTTTTTTCTAAATTACTCAATATTTCGCTATTTATTTAAAAGCTTCCTCAGGAGTAAACTAAAAACAAATTGAACATTACAAAAAATGGCGTACAAATACATTTTAAAACACTTACAGAATTTAAAAGATTTCGCAAATAAAAACTGACATTGAAGTATTTGAAATATTGAATGTCAAGATTAAATTGTCTTAAGCACGTTCGTTACAGCTATACGATAAAAATTAAAATTATTTCAAATGTAAAAATAAAAATAACAATAAAAGAAAAGTTAGAAGAATAATATTTATTTGTTATTAAGATGAATGTTGGCTATTTTTAATATTTATAAATTTTGATCAATATGTTACAATATATGATACTTAACTGTCCAGTGTCCGTTTTATAATTTAAAGTGTTTTTATTTTTATTAATGTAATACATTTCAAGAAATAATCTACTTTTGTAGTTATCAGTCTGTGCCAAAATGTGAGCTTTGTTATAGTCTAGCAAAGACTAGTGTCTTTGTGTTTTAAAATGTATTTATACGCCATTTTTTGTAATGTTCAATTTGTTTTTAGTTTACTCCTGAGGAAGCTTTTAAATAAATAGCGAAATATTGAGTAATTTAGAAAAAAGAAAGATTTTTATTATAGACCACTATACCCGATAATTTGAACTTATTTATATATATATATATATATATATATATATATATATATATATATATAAAATATCAAGATGAAGATTGCAAAGAAAATTCTTGAAGCTGTGAACAGTATATAATATTTAAATTTAACCATAGTAAATTAAGGTGTGATAATTAAGTAAAAGTGAAAAATTGTCCTCTTTATTTATTTAATACACGGGATAACTTTATATCACAGTTGGGATTCAAAACGTAAAATTACTTATAATACAAAATCAATATGAAAAAGTTTAAAAAATGAGAACAAAATCTTACATACTAAAAATATAACAAGAACAAAATTTAACAATACCAATATACATATCACAAAACAAGATATCTTTTTAACCGAGTTAAAGTTATATTGAAAATATCAAAATCGAGAACATTTAATAGCCCCATGTATCTATCCAATGGGTTGTAAATACCATAGGTTGTTCTGTGGAAAGGAATATTGAAAACATAGTGGTAACAAAGTGCTTGATGGGGAACATTAAGTTAATCTGGCTTAACAGGTTTGGACAATCAATAAATCCATGTATGATCTTATATATAAATATTGATTAGAACACAGTGTGATCCCAATCTAAGCAGATTTTTAAGAGATTGAAAGAGGATGCTTGGTAGATCACTAACTATGAAGAGTTTAAAGCTAGTAACACTTGGTTCAGCTGAGTAAAAAGTCACTGGAACTGGCATAGTATTGGAGAAAGCAGAGAAGTGCTGGCAAGAGGTTGCATCTTGCTATCCAGAGAAATTAAAATTTATCCTAGATAAATGTTACACCAACCAAACCATAATCTATGTAGATGAGACTAGCCTGTTCTGGAAGAAGATATCTAAAAGAACTTTTATAATACGTAAAGAGAAATCCTTTCCAGGTTTTAAGGCTGCCAAAGATTGATTGATAGTGATGGTTGGCACAAATGCAGCTGATGAAAACCTGATAAAACCTCTTTTAGTGTATCGCTTAGAAAATCCAAGAGCATTAAAAATAAAGAAACTGGTTTAACGATTATTGTCAATCTAAACAAATTCCACGTTCAGCTTCATCACTTTTTTTTAAGGGAAAACAGTGGGCCACTGAGATATATTCGTGTAAACTAATTAATTTTTAAGGTACACTTTAAAAAGTCATTTATAATAAATATGGGTACAAAAAGAATTAATTTGGCGTTGGTGGCTACAGGGCAGAAAATGTGTCAGTTGAACTTAAAAAAAAATAATAATAATCTGATTGAGCAAAAAGATAATTATGAACCTAGATAACTAACATAAGTAATTATTAAATGACAACAACATCAAGAAAACAAACTAATTACCTAATTTTCAATTTCTTCATGAAAACGTCTAAAACAATAATTTTCTAAGCACAATCCCGGATGTTCAGGGTACTCCGTACAATAAAACAATGAGTCCTTTCTTTCTTTTTTAGTTTGCCAGCAATATTTACACCGTCGTCGTTTTGTAATACAATTAGCTGATTTTACGGGAATGGGATGGCAAATGAAACGTCACATTTTTCTTGACTTGAGGGACTTTTGGGTTTGGTCCCAAAAGACTATCAATTATCGACAATCAAAAGTCGTACAATGACATTTTTGTGTTAGAATTATTATAGAAATAGTATGCGTTGATTAGCATAATTTTAAAAATATGTATGCCTATTTTTTTGTACCACTCCATAGTTTTGAGTTCGCAACTATAATAATTTAACATCTGATCGCCTAAGCCAATGCCAGCTTTGTTTTTGTTATATTCAGCGACTCAGCGATTCAGCGACGATATTGTTTAAACCATTTCATGACCAAATTCGGAAGAGATCATTAAAATATCTCACTGATCTTTCCATTTACACACACATAGGTATCCCTTTATTATTTTAAGCACTCACCAGTTGATTTTGTCTTAATTTTCAAGAAACAACTTCGTGTGGATATTTCGCTCTTCCTGTTCTTAATGTTCCTGTAAGTAAAGTTTAAACCGAAAGTAGTTTTTTACACAATGGAACACTATTATAAAAATTATCCATATATAACGAGTGACCAACATTTAGTTTTGAATCCATCAAATTTAGCACTACCTTTTCCGTATGATTACGTCCTCTAACTACGGGGTCACTAAGTATACAGTTTGACACCATATTTGTGTCGTTTGCCCTTGAGAAATTGACGAAAACTAAGTCTTCCTCTCCATAAAATCATAGATTCGTCCAGGGCTAATTTTCTTTCTGGATAATAAAGATTCTCCATTTTATTATTAAAAAATCTAACAATGGAGATATCTATCTCTCTATGGAGAGATTTTTTACTTCTGACCTAGAGTACCGAGATGGTGGTAAATTCTGGAACAATTTTAAAATCATAAGTAGATAAAAAACTCAAACTCACTCACACGTCCTAGTAAACAACAATATCTTAAGTAGTCCTTAGGACATGGCCGATGCCTTTAAAAATCTGCTAGATGCCGCCTTTTAAACCCCAGATAACCCAAAATTACATAGAAACTAAATAACATCCGATAGTTTCCCCAGTAGACAAGGACACCGGCTGACAGCTGTGTAGTTAAGGCAAAACACAGCTTCTGGCTCTGATGGCATAAACAGAAGAAGCCTCAACTTTCCTCGCAGTATATTCTCACTGCTAGTTAAAATAGTCAATCAAGTTGTATGTCCCTAAAATTTTTAATCCTGTCCGAAGGTAGCATTAGCCGCAAACCTATGTGAGAATGTTTGGAAGCTACCCCCAAATGTAACACTTTCTCCCTCTCTATTACAGGAAGAAGGAAAAAAGATGGAAAAGTTATCCATTAATAATGAAGACAGCTTTTTATAATCATGTATGAAGGAAAAATATTTGGAAAGCCAGGTCCAGGAAGAAGAAAAACATGTTGGTTAAAGAACCTCAGAATCTGGTTCAATAAAACATGTGTGCAGCTTTTCCGCGCTGCTAAAAGATAAAGATTGCCATAATGATCGCTAACATTCGTAACGGATAAGCACATCAAGAAGAATGATGGAAAAATTTACGTCTATATAGTATTACCAGGTGATCATTATCACTGAGCTGTCTCTTGTTGTGTGTTTCCTTGAGCAAGACGCTTATAACCTTCCATGTATTGGGTAAATTATTATATAATCGAAAACCAAAAAAGAAACGAAGAAACATTGCAGAGGCCTCAAAACGATGAGACGCCTCAAATAAACTTTTTTTTTCTGAGCACATATAGAGCACATAAAGAACATTAGTAAATTAGAACGGAGTGATGTCTAGTTCTTTATATACATTTTACCATTCAAAGTTATATCGTCTTCGCCATACGTTGTTTTCTCACAGTTCCTTGTCCACAGGATAATCAATTTTTGTGACAAAGTGCGTTATATCTGCTATTATAGGACCCAAGTGTAAGCCTCACTTTTTAAAATTAGTTACATATATGCAGTATCTTCCATAACACTGGTCGCATCAAAGAAATGTTTTTTTGAATGAAACATTCGGTATTTTATTTTAAATTTAAAATCCGCTTCACTTCTGCTTACAAAAATACGAAGTTGTAACCTGTTATACTGGGCATTTAAAAAGTTATAACCAATATTACATGAAAATCGTATTAAGTTTAACTCTCTGTATAATTAAAAATGAGAATAGGAATAATGATCTATTGCAACTATAGTTCTTTAACAATAGTCAAAAATTATAAAAATGATTAATGGTGATGATACACAAATAAGAAAAATGAATTCCTCTAGTTGGCTATACGGTGTGATTCACAAAAATTTTTATTAAAAAAAAGCCTTTATAAAAGGTATATTAATATAAAAACGTTTTCTCTACATCACAAAACGTTTTCGGAATGACTATTCCCCATCAGTGCATTCTAGGTTTACATATTTGAAGACACCAATTACATGTAGTTAGTTTACTAATCAAATGACGATACAGAGAAGAAAACATCATTTACATCAAATGTGTATAAAAAAAAATTAACTAACAGAAAATTGAAAAAAAATACAACACAGAAAAATTAACAAAACACTAATTTTAACTTATCGTATTTTGCTTTTCGTATTGAAAGAGGAGTTCGCCAAGGAGACAACATGTCTTCTAAATTATTTACAACTTTGCTAGAATACGCTTGTAAAACAATAGATTGGAACGAAAAGGGTATTAATGTAGATGGAAAATTTTTAAATAACCTTAAATTTGCAAATGATATCGTTCTTATTGCAGACAGCTTTGATCAGCCACAGATAATGCTCCAAAAACTCCATACTGTCACAAAAAGAGTTGTTCTTAAAATAAATTTTTCAGAAACACAATTTATACAAATATACAATAACAAAATCATCTCAGTAGAAGACAAAGATATTGAGCCAGTTGACTCCCATAAATACTTGGGCCATGAGATCAGAATAAGTCGAAACAACCAAACAATCGAACTGAAAAGAAGAATAAACCTCGCTTGGGCTGCATTTGGAAAGATGAAGGATACTTTTAGATCTAAGATTCCAATTTGTCTCAAAAGAAAAGTATTTAATCAGATTTTGTCAGTGATAACCTACGGCACAGAAACCCTAACACTCACAAGAAGAACAGTGAGTAAACTACAAGTTGCGGAAAGGGCAATGGAGAGAATAATGTTAGGGATTTCTCTACGTGATAGAATACCCAATGCTACTATACGCAAAACATCAGGAGTAGCAGACGTTATTGAAAGGATAACAACACTAAAGTAGAACTGGGCAGGTCATGTAGCAAGATCAGTTGATGACCGGTGGACAAAAAGAATTTTGGAATGGAGACCCCGAATACAAGCTAACAGAAATAGAGATCGACCCCCAACGAGATGGAGAGATGACATAAAAAGAGTGACTACAAATTGGATTCAGATGGCGCAAGATCGGATTAAGTGGAAAAGCATGCGAGAGGCCTATGTTCAGCCGTGGACGTTAGAGGCTAGTTGATGGTGATGATGATTTAGATAAGGTGTTTAAAATGACCTCCCAAAACATTTATCTATAGTTGAAAGTGGTCATTGAAAGAGTTGCTTACATTACGAAGCATTTTTAAAGAAATATTGTTAAATACAATTCGGAATCTATCTTCATTTTTTATTTACATTGAAGTTTTATACACTTCATTCTTAACATAGCCCCATAGAAATGAGTCCATTTTATTAAAATCTGGTGACCTCGGTGGTCACCTTACCGGTCCATCCCTTATACTCTGTATAACATAAAACAACGTTATATTTTTGTAACTAGAAAGTGCAGCGCTTGTTAAATTTAAATAAGATTCAGGATAAGACGTCTCCTTGGTAGTCCAAATAGTCCTCTCTTAGTAGAGATTGTATCTGTTGATTCTTTATAGATTCTGATAATTTCTACATTGGAGTTGGTCTCCTTTTTTGTGTATCGTTATTTTTCAATAAGGTTTGTATAGGTTCGAACATTGGCTTAATAGTTAGTCTTCGCCTTCTTTTATCTGATATTGATGAAAATTAAATCCGCACAAACCATGCACACTTTTGGAAACGCACTGATCAATACCTGTAGAGTTCAACTTAATGTTTGCTGCCTTCCAAAAGTGTGTGCTGGCTTTTGCTTCCAGCTACAGTAATTATTGTAATTTTTATTAATATTATTAAGTACATAATAGTTGTTTAATAGATAATAACGATTTTAGGTTTTCCCCATGAAGATATACCTACTGATGCAAGCCAATTATTCAAAGACTATGTTAATATTACCGGTGATTTGGACCAATGTTTAACTGCCTCGACGAATATGAACACTGAGAAAAACTATGAGTGTGTTTTGACTGTACCTACTGGAGAAAATACATTTCCATGTGAAATTTGCTCCGAATTATTTTCACAAAGATCAATTTTGAAAGAACATATGAGAGTACACACTGGCGATAAACCTTTTGCATGTCAAATTTGCTCCAAAAGTTTTTTACAAAGATCCGATTTCACACAACATATGAGAGTGCACACTGGCGATAAACCTTTTGCATGTGAAATTTGCTACAAAAGTTTTTCACAAAGATCCAGTTTAACACAACATATGAGAGTACACAATGGCGATAAACCTTTTGCATGTGAAATTTGCTCCAAAAGTTTTTCACAAAGATCCAATTTAAAAGAACATATGAGAATACACACTGGCGATAAACCTTTTTCATGTGAAATTTGCTCCAAATGTTTTTCACACAATTCCATTTTAACACAACATGTGAGAGTACACACTGGCGATAAACCTTTTGCATGTGAAATTTGCGCCAAAACTTTTTCACAAACATCCAATTTAAGAGAACATATGAAAGTACACACTGGCGATAAACCTTTTGCATGTGAAATTTGCTCTAAAGCTTTTTCACACAATTTCACTTTAACAAAACATATGAAAGTACACACTGGCGATAAACCTTTTGCATGTGAAATTTGCTCCAAAGGTTTTTTATACAATTATACTTTAACAAGACATATGGTAGTACACACTGGCGATAAATCTTTTGCATGTGAAATTTGCTCCAAAGGTTTTTCACGAAGGTCCAAATTAAGAGAACATATGACAGTACACACTGGCGATAAACCTTTTGCATGTGAAATTTGCTCCAAAAGTTTTTTATACAATTCCATTTTAACACAACATATGAGAATACACACTGACGATAAACCTTTTGCATGTGAAATTTGTTCCAAAAGTTTTTTACAAAGATCCGATTTCACACAACATATGAGAGTGCACACTGGCGATAAACCTTTTGGATGTGAAATTTGCTACAAAAGTTTTTCACAAAGATCCAGTTTAACACAACATATGAGAGTACACTCTGGCGATAAACCTTTTGCGTGTGAAATTTGCTCTAAAAGTTTTTCACAAAGATCCGGTTTAACAAATCATATGAGAGTACACAATGGCGATAAACCTTTTGCATGTGAAATTTGCTCCAAACGTTTTTCACTCAGATGCACTTTAACACAACATATGAGAGTACACACTGGCGATAAACCTTTTGCATGTGAAATTTGCTCCAAAGGTTTTGCACAAAGATCCACTTTAACAGAACATATGAGAGTACACACTGGCGATAAACCTTTTGCATGTGAAATTTGCTACAAAAGTTTTTCACAAAGATCCAGTTTAACACCACATATGAGAGTACACACTGGCGATAAACCTTTTACATGTGAAATTTGCTTTAAAAGTTTTTCACAAAGATCCTATTTAACAAAACATATGAGAGTACACACTGGCGATAAACCTTTTACATGTGAAATTTGCTCTAAAAGTTTTTCACAAAGATCCTATTTAACAAAACATATGAGAGTACACACTGGCGATAAACCTTCTGCATTGTGAAATTTGCTACAAAAGTTTTTCACAAAGATCCAGTTTAACACCACATATGAGAGTACACACTGGCGATAAACCTTTTACATGTGAAATTTGCTTTAAAAGTTTTTCACAAAGATCCTATTTAACAAAACATATGAGAGTACACACTGGCGATAAACCTTTTACATGTGAAATTTGCTCTAAAAGTTTTTCACAAAGATCCTATTTAACAAAACATATGAGAGTACACACTGGCGATAAACCTTTTGCATGTGAAATTTGCTACAAAAGTTTTTCACAAAGATCCAGTTTAACACCACATAGGAGAGTACACACTGGCGATAAACCTTTTACATGTGAAATTTGCTTTAAAAGTTTTTCACAAAGATCCTATTTAACAAAACATATGAGAGTACACACTGGCGATAAACCTTTTACATGTGAAATTTGCTCTAAAAGTTTTTCACAAAGATCCTATTTAACAAAACATATGAGAGTACACACTGGCGATAAACCATTCGCATGTGAAATTTCCTTCAAGGGTTTTTTATACAATTCCATTTTAACACAACATGTAAGACTACACACTGGCGATAAACTTTTGCATGTGAAATTTGCTCCAAGGCTTTTTCACAAAGAACAAATTTAAGAGATCATATGAGAGTACACACTGGCGATAAACATTTGTATGTGAAATTTGCTCTAAGGGTTTTTCACAAAGATTCAGTTTAAGAGATAATATGAAAGTACAGACTGGCGATAATCTCTATGCTAGTTTCCTTAATTTCAGGCCATACAAAAATGTCTCTCTGACGCCTATACTGCTTTAAAAAACTTACTTCTATTATCCTGTTGTCACCCCTGCTGTTCTCGCTTACAGTAGTCACCTGAGAACAATATCACTTTTTTTTGTGATAAGATCCTTACATTTTACTATCAAGTCTCCTTCATTGATGGACATATAATCAATTTCTGGAATAGGTTCTTCATTTTCTCCTAAGGCAACTGTATCAAAGTCGTCTGTATCAAAGTCTTCTTCGCCTGTGCTATTATTAGACATTTCCGACTCTTCTGTCGATTCTGGTTCATCCACTGACTCCTCTTCAAGATTTGCGACACTTTTTCATGGTTTAACCTCTAGCTTTGTCTTCCGGCTAGTTCTTGGTCTGGGTTTTTCTTTTCTATAGCGTAGCTCATAAAGTATACCTATCACAGAATCATTCATATTTTCTTCAATGTAAACGGGATTCGCACCAACTCCTTTGTTGGGTAAAAGATTCAATATTTCCTGGCGGTTCAATGTGATACATGTATCACTTCACCCCGGTAGGGATTAAAAAGTTTAAAATTTTATTTTCTTAGAAAACGTGTTTTGATTTTGGAATTGCAATTACGTATTATGAATCCTTGATATATTCTTTACCTTATGTGACAAATTCAGCCCTAATACCGTATGACACTATGCATTTTCTTGTATCATTTATTATATCGTTTCTGATATAACAAAAAAATGGATAGTGTCATATAAGCGTATAGTTCTTATATCAGAAACGATACAAGAATTTGTGTCCGCTGCGGCGCTGCAGTTTCTTGTACAAGAAATGCGCCAATTTGTGCGCAAAAACGTAAAACTTTGTCATAATGGCGGCTGGAAGAGATCTTTGATATACAATTAGACCAAGCAAACATCAGAGAAAAGTGCCCACCAGCAATAACAAAGATTATAACAGTAGTAGCCAAATAGAAAAACAATAAATCACATGGATTGGATCAAATAGCATCGGAACTACTCAAAGTAGGAGGAGATGTATTATTAAAAACAATACATAACCGCTCTAAAAATTCGTGATGAGTTTAAAGATGATTTTATATCTCCAAATAAGAGAGTCGAATTTCAAGAACATGCCATTCAAACACATAATTTCTAAAAAAAACAAATAAATTATTCTTCTTCCTATGCCGTCCCCATTAACGGAGGTTGGCGACCACATTTTTAAAAGCTCCTCTGTCTTTTGCAACGTGGAATAATTCGTCTACAGTCATGTTTGTCCAGTCTCGAATATTTCGCAGCCATGACTTCCTCTTTCTACCTATTCCCTTTTTGCCATCGACTCTACCCTGCATGATGACCTGCAGAAGACTATTTATTATTTCTCAGTATGTGTCCAAGATATGCAGTCTTGCGTAATTTTATTGTTATCAACAATTTTTTGTCTCGACCCATCCTTCTCAGCACTTCCTCATTGGTGACCCTGGCAGTCCATGGAATTCTCAACATTCTCCGGTATATCCAAATTATTACAACCAAATTATTTATTATTTCTGTTTCGAAGTTGTTCATTACAGTAATGGAACAACGTTGCCATATGATGCATCGTTAAAATAAGATCCACACAAGTCCCCTGGCTTTGTCTAGCTGTGACGTCATGCGCAAAGTCGATTAAGATTAGAACGGCAAGTGAGCATACCTTGTTTGTTATAGTATCATGTACTGCAGTTCTATTTTATAGGTGTCAAAATTTTGACCAATCATGTGCTGAATCACATACAATTTCCGGTAAAAGAACTTGCATAGGTCATACCATGATACTATAACTAACAACGATAAGTCAACGCGCATGCTCTTGCATCTCTCTCACACACCTGTGACGTAAGCCCAAGACAACTTTAATGATGCCAAGTTAAATGCTCTATCTGTTGCTATTCTGTGTGCTTCAAAACTTAATGAATGATATTTTTATTTATTCATTAATGTAGTAAAGACTTTGTATATTATATTGTTATATAAATTTTGTGGTGAAAACATTCAGTTTACTGTGTTAATATCACCTAGTTTATTTATCGTACGCAACTTCCTCTCGACTACATGTAGCTACTTTATAAATAAGACTAATTATTTGGTTGCCATAATGTATTGTGCAGTGGTGGGTTGTTTAAACAATTATAATAAAAAAGTAGATCTTTTTCGAAGTGTCGTTTTTTTGTGTTTCCTAAAAGCAAACAAATGCGTAAAGTATGGGTCTTCAAGTGTTTTCAGCGAGACAAATTTAATGTAGAAACCGCGAGAATATGATCAAAACATTTTACAGAAGCTGACTATTGTTCAAAAGAAAAACTATAGTGGAATATTACTGCTAATAGTATAATTAATTATTATGAAATTGTCATTGAAGAGATCTTTTCCTCGCTAAACCTTCCTAGTGGTGATACAGAAATTAACCCTGAAGATTTAATTGACAGTCATCAGGATTTTATTAATTCGAATATAAAAGACCTGGAATGGGATTTATTGGAAAATTTAGCCGGTTTCATTGCATTTAAGTTACAAAAAAAAAAGAAATACTTGGATATATTCCGGACGCTGACGATAAATCGTTTACTTGGGTAAACCACGTTTCTGAGGGTGGTTTACTCAAACCAACACTGGAATTTGTAACTAAATGTAGTGAACTGGAACATATTTTTCGTAGTTATAATGACAACAAATTAAAAATAACTAAAAATTATTTAAAAAAACCTAATAGAAGCTGCAAAATATGTAAATGTTGGCGAAGATGTAAAATTACTTTTTTTATAAGTAAAATGTATTTAATACTAATTCTAAATAAAAATATTAAAGACAATTATTACAATATCTGTAAGAGAAAAATCACGATATAGCATTGAGGTATACTTACCGTTAACAGTTTAAGTTTCGAAGTTGTTCATTACAGTAATGGAACAACGTTGCCATATGATGCATCGTTAAAATAAGATCCACACAGTCCTCTGGCTTTGTCTCGCTATGACGTCATGCGCAAAGTCGATTAAAATTAGAACGGCAATTCAAGTGAGCATACCTTGTTTGTTATAGTATCATGGTGTCATACAGAGCACAAATGTACGTGCAAGAAACGATACAAGAAAACATAAATTACTTTCTATTTCAGAAATGATACAAGACAATGCATAGTGCCATATGGACTTTATTGAAATGCTTGGTCAGTGTTCCGCACTTAGACAAGGAAACAGGTCTAAGGTTCCGCAGATTGCAAGCAAAGTTTCCGACACCTTCCAAAACTGCACAATATAACCTCAAAATCAAACAAACCAAACGTGCATGACAGTTGGCAGGAAAAATCAGGTGACTGTCGAGGACATTAATACTGACCCATATAGACGTCTCACACCACTGTTGCAAAAATATACTTTCAAATTTAATTACTGAGATTTTTTTGACAACCCCTGCATTTTGTATCAGTTTACCCCATTGTATCACTTCACCCGGTTTTACGGTATGAGAGTACACACTGGCTATATACTTTTGCATGTGAAATTTGCTCCAGAGGTTTTTCACAAAGATCCGATTTAAGAGAACATATGAGAGTACACACTGACGATAATCCTTTTGCATGTGAAATTTGCTCTAAAGGATTTTCACGCAATTTCACTTTAACACAACATATGAGAGTACACACTGGAGATAAACCTTTTGCATGTGAAATTTGCTCCAAAGGTTTTTCACACAGTTCCACTTTATATGAGAGTACACACTGGCGATAAACCTTATGCATGTGAAAGTTGCTCCAAAAGTTTTTCACAAAGACACAATTTAAGAGAACATATCAGAGTACACACTGGCGATAAATCTTTTGCATATGAAATTTTCTCCAAAAGTTTTTCACAAAGGTCCAATTTAACAGAACATATGAGAGTACACACTGGCGATAAACCTTTTGCATGTGAAATTTGCTCAAAGTTTTTCACACAATTCCACGTTAACACAACATATGAGAGTACAACCTGGCGATAAACCTTATGCATGTGAAATTTGCTCCAAAGGTTTTTCACGAAGAACAAATTAAGAGAACATATGAGGGTATACACTGGCGATAAACCTTTTGCCTGTCAAATTTGCTCCAAAAGTTTTTCACACAATTTCACTTTAACACAACATATGAGAGTACAAACTGGCGATAAACCTTATGCATGTGAAATTTGCTCCAAAGGTTTTTCACGAAGATCAAATTAAGAGAACATATGAGGGTATACACTGGCGACAAACCTTTTGCATGTAAAATTTGCTCCAAAAGTTTTTCACAAAGATCCGGTGTGGGACTGCGAACATCGGCAACGCAGCTTACCAACCCGATGGTCCGAGCCGAGGATAGCAACTTGAATTCCGACCAGAGTCTGAGCCAATAGTAGCGCCAGTGCAAAAGACTTATGGCGTTGATGTAATGCTGTTGCCATGGTTTCAGTAGTTTTACAAATTTACCCAAATAATGTATATACTATACGTTTTTCAAAAAAATAATGTAGCAAATTCTACTAAAATCACCACTTAAATTTACAACAACGTATTTCTACAGAATTATGAGTATCCACCAAAATAAATGTGTTAGTGGCAATATTGTAATCCACGCCTTTGCAAGTTGCAAATGGCGTTATAAAACATCATATCCCAAATTTTAGAAAAAGGCGATAAAAACGGTATACATCAATTTTTATATATCTAATAAACTTTGCTAAAAGAGAAGGTACATATTTCATTATTTTAGATTTTCATGGATCTTCTACTTCTAAGCAATAGTTACATGGAGTTACATGGTAATTTGTGATGATCCTAAAGAGCAAGATCACAGAAATGCTAGAGTTTACACTTATTATCTACAGATGGTACTTTAAGGCGGAGTATTTTAGAAGGTATGGAACTTACAACAAATCATTACTAATGAATATAGAGGTATCTATATTTGTATATCAAAAGAAAGATCTCCAACACGATGGGAAGATTAAATGAAGATTGGTAGAAAAATCCCTTCATGAATTTGTCCATCTGGTACAGAATTGCAGCCAATGGAGACAGCAAGCTAACAATATTTAGAGTGACTCCACCCACACCTTAACAAGGGCTCCAGAAATGAGGAGATTGAGGATATTTGTAGCCAATACTTTATGAAAGAAAATTATACAAATAAACAAGTGTCAGGATGTATGTGTTTTATTTTGTTGTTTTTGGGACTTTGGTTTGTTAATGTAATGGAAAACAGATATAATCAAAAAATATTAAATAAAAACTGTCTTATACCATAATATAATATACTCTCTTTTTGTATCAGATATGTTAAACATTTATATTTAAAATATTTACACCGTCGTCGTTTTGTAATACCATTAGCTGATTTTACGGGAATGGGATTTCAAATGAAACGTCACATTTTTCTTGACTTGAGGGATTTTTGTGTTTGGTCCCAAAAGACTATCAATCACCGACAATCGAAAGTCGTACAATGACATTTTTGTATTAGAATTATTATAGAAATAGTATGCGTTGATTAGCATAATTTGAAAAATATGTATGCCTATTTTTTTGTACCACTCCATAGTTTTGAGTTCGCAACTATAATAATTTAACATCTGGTCGCCTAAGTCAATGCCAGCTTTGTTTTTGTTATATTCAGCGACTCAACGGGGCTTTTCTTTATCAATTCCTTTCCTAGATATTGTTTAAACCATTTCATGGCCAAATTCGGAAGAGATCATTAAAATATCTCACTGATCTTTCCATTTACACACACATAGGTATCCCTTTATTATTTTAAGCACTCACCAGTTGATTTTGTCTTAATTTTCAAGAAACAACTTCGTGTGGATATTTCGCTCTTCCTGTTCTTAATGTTCCTGTAAGTAAAGTTTAAACCGAAAGTAGTTTTTTACACAATGGAACACTATTATAAAAATTATCCATATATAACGAGTGACCAACATTTAGTTTTGAATCCATCAAATTTAGCACTACTTTTTCCGTATGATTACGTCCTCTAACTACGGGGTCACTAAGTATACAGTTTGACACCATATTTGTGTCGTTTGCCCTTGAGAAATTGACGAAAACTAAGTCTTCCTCGCCATAAAATCATAGATTCGTCCAGGGCTAATTTTCTTTCTGGATAATAAAGATTCTCCATTTTATTATTAAAAAATCTAACAAAAATCTATCTCTCTATGGAGAGATTTTTTACTTCTGACCTAGAGTACCGAGATGGTGGTAAATTCTGGAACAATTTTAAAATCATAAGTAGATAAAAAACTCAAACTCACTCACACGTGCTAGTAAACAACAATATCTTAAGTAGTCCTTAGGACATGGCCGATGCCTTTAAAAATCTGCTAGATGCCGCCTTTTAAACCCCAGATAACCCAAAATTATATAGAAACCAAATAACATCCGATAGTTTTAACAGTAGACAAGGACACCGGCTGGCAGCTATGTAGTTAAGCTAAAACACAGCTTCTGGCTCTGATGGCATAAACAGAAGAAGCCTCAAAAACTTTCCTGACAGTATATTCGCACTGCTAGTTAAAATAGTCAATCAAGTTGTATGTCCCTAAAATTTTTAATCCTGACCGAAGGTAGCATTAGCCGCAAACCTATGTGAGAATGTTTGGAAGCTACCCCCAAATGTAACACTTTCTCCCCCTCTATTACAGGAAGAAGGAAAAAAGATGGAAAAGTTATCCATTAATAATGAAGACAGCTTTTTATAATGTATGAAGGAAAAATATTTGGAAAGCCAGGTCCAGGAAGAAGAAAAACATTTTAGTTAAAGAACCTCAGAATCTGGTTCAATAAAACATCTGTGCAGCTTTTCCGCGATACTACAAGATAAAGATTGCCATAATGATCGCCAACATTCGTAACGGATAGACACATCAAGAAGAATGATGGAAAAATTTACGTCTATATGGTATTACTAGGTGATCATTATCACTGAGCTGTCTCTTGTTGTGTATTTCCTTGAGCAAGACGCTTATAACCTTCCATGTATTGGGTAAATTATTATATAATCGAAAACCAAAAAAGAAACGAAGAAACATTGCAGAGGCCTCAAAACGATGAGACGCCTCAAATAAACTTTTTTTTCTGAGCACATATAGAGCACATAAAGAACCTTAGTAAATTAGAACGGAGTGATGTCTAGTTCTTTATATACATTTTACCATTCAAAGTTATATCGTCTTCGCCATACGTTGTTTTCTCACAGTTCCTTGTCCACAGGATGATCAACTTTTGTGATAAAGTGCGTTATATCTGCTATTACAGGACCCAAGTGTAAGCCTCACTTTTTAAAATTAGTTACATATATGCAGTATCTTCCATAACACTGGTCGCGTCAAAGAAAAGTTTTTTTGAATGCAACATTCGGTATTTTATTTTAAATTTAAAATCCGCTTCACTTCTGCTTACAAAAATACGAAGTTGTAACCTGTTATACTGGGCATTTAAAAAGTTATAACCAATATTACATGAAAATCGTATTAAGTTTAACTCTCTGTATAATTAAAAATGAGAATAGGAATAATGATCTATTGCAACTATAGTTCTTTAACAATAGTCAAAAATTATAAAAATTATTAATGGTGATGATACACAAATAAGAAAAATGAATTCCTCTAGTTGGCTATACGGTGTGATTCACAAAAATTTTTATTAAAAAAAAGCCTTTATAAAAGGTATATTAATATAAAAACGTTTTCTCTACATCACAAAACGTTTTCGGAATGACTATTCCCCATCAGTGCATTCTAGGTTTACATATTTGAAGACACCAATTACATGTAGTTAGTTTACTAATCAAATGACGATACAGAGAAGAAAACATCATTTACATCAAATGTGTATAAAAAAAAAATTAACTAACAGAAAATTGAAAAAAAAATACAACACAGCAAAATAAACAAAACACTAATTTTAACTTATCGTATTTTGCTTTTCGTATTGAAAGAGGAGTTCGCCAAGGAGACAACATGTCTTCTAAATTATTTACAACTTTGCTAGAATACGCTTGTAAAACAATAGATTGGAACGAAAAGGGTATTAATGTAGATGGAAAATTTTTAAATAACCTTAAATTTGCAAATGATATCGTTCTTATTGCAGACAGCTTTGATCAGCCACAGATAATGCTCCAAAAACTCCATACTGTCACAAAAAGAGTTGTTCTTAAAATAAATTTTTAAACACAATTTATACAAATATACAATAACAAAATCATCTCAGTAGAAGACAAAGATATTGAGCCAGTTGACTCCCATAAATACTTGGGCCATGAGATCAGAATAAGTCGAAACAACCAAACAATCGAACTGAAAAGAAGAATAAACCTCGCTTGGGCTGCATTTGGAAAGATGAAGGATGCTTTTAGATCTAAGATTCCAATTTGTCTCAAAAGAAAAGTATTTAATCAGATTTTGTCAGTGATAACCTACGGCACAGAAACCCTAACACTCACAAGAAGAACAGTGAGTAAACTACAAGTTGCGGAAAGGGCAATGGAGAGAATAATGTTAGGGATTTCTCTACGTGATAGAATACCCAATGCTACTATACGCAAAACATCAGGAGTAGCAGACGTTATTGAAAGGATAACAACACTAAAGTAGAACTGGGCAGGTCATGTAGCAAGATCAGTTGATGACCGGTGGACAAAAAGAATTTTGGAATGGAGACCCCGAATACAAGCTAACAGAAATAGAGATCGACCCCCAACGAGATGGAGAGATGACATAAAAAGAGTGACTACAAATTGGATTCAGATGGCGCAAGATCGGATTAAGTGGAAAAGCATGCGAGAGGCCTATGTTCAGCCGTGGACGTTAGAGGCTAGTTGATGGTGATGATGATTTAGATAAGGTGTTTAAAATGACCTCCCAAAACATTTTTATCTATAGTTGAAAGTGGTAATTGAAAGAGTTGCTTACATTACGAAGCATTTTTAAAGAAATATTGTTAAATACAATTCGGAATCTATCTTCATTTTTTATTTACATTGAAGTTTTATACACTTCATTCTTAACATATCCCCATAGAAATGAGTCCATTTTATTAAAATCTGGTGACCTCGGTGGTCACCTTACCGGTCCATCCCTTATACTCTGTATAACATAAAACAACGTTATATTTTTGTAACTATAAAGTGCAGCGCTTGCTAAATTTAAATAAGATTCAGGATAAGACGTCTCCTTGGTAGTCCAAATAGTCCTCTCTTAGTAGAAATTGTATCTGTTGATTCTTTATAGATTCTGATAATTTCTACATTGGAGTTGGTCTCCTTTTTTGTGTATCGTTATTTTTCAATAAGGTTTGTATAGGTTCGAATATTGGCTTAATAGTTAGTCTTCGCCTTCTTTTATCTGATATTGATGAAAATTAAATCCGCACAAACCATGCACACTTTTGGAAACGCACTGATCAATACCTATAGAGTTCAACTTAATGTTTGCTGCCTTCCAAAAGTGTGTGCTGGCTTTTGCTTCCAGCTACAGTAATTATTGTAATTTTTATTAATATTATTAAGTACATAATAGTTGTTTAATAGATAATAACGATTTTAGGTTTTCCCCATGAAGATATACCTACTGATGCAAGCCAATTATTCAAAGACTATGTTAATATTACCGGTGATTTGGACCAATGTTTAACTGCCTCGACGAATGTGAACACTGAGAAAAACTATGAGTGTGTTCTGACTGTACCTACTGGAGAAAATACATTTCCATGTGAAATTTGCTCCGAATTATTTTCACAAAGATCAATTTTGAAAGAACATATGAGAGTACACACTGGCGATAAACCTTTTGCATGTGAAATTTGCTCCAAAGGTTTTTCACGAAGGTCCAAATTAAAAGAACATATGACACTACACACTGGCGATAAACCTTTTGCATGTGAAATTTGCTCCAAAAGTTTTTTACAAAGATCCGATTTCACACAACATATGAGAGTGCACACTGGCGATAAACCTTTTGCATGTGAAATTTGCTCCAAAAGTTTTTTACAAAGATCCGATTTCACACAACATATGAGAGTGCACACTGGCGATAAACCTTTTGCATGTGAAATTTGCTACAAAAGTTTTTCACAAAGATCCAGTTTAACACAACATATGAGAGTACACTCTGGCGATAAACCTTTTGCATGTGAAATTTGCTCTAAAAGTTTTTCACAAAGATCCGCTTTAACTAAACATATGAGAGTACACAATGGCGATAAACCTTTTGCATGTGAAATTTGCTCCAAAAGTTTTTCACAAAGATCCAATTTAAAAGAACATATGAGAATACACACTGGCGATAAACCTTTTTCATGTGAAATTTGCTCCAAAAGTTTTTCACAAAATTTCATTTTAACACAACATGTGAGAGTACACACTGGCGATAAACCTTTTGCATGTGAAATTTGCGCCAAAACTTTTACACAAACATCCAATTTAAGAGCACATATGAAAGTACACACTGGCGATAAACCTTTTGCATGTGAAATTTGCTCTAAAGCTTTTTCACACAATTTCACTTTAACAAAACATATGAGAGTACACACTGGCGATAAACCTTTTGCATGTGAAATTTGCTCCAAAGGTTTTTTATACAATTATACTTTAACAAGACATATGGTAGTACACACTGGCGATAAACCTTTTACATGTGAAATTTGCTCTAAAAGTTTTTCACAAAGATCCTATTTAACAAAACATATGAGAGTACACACTGGCGATAAACCTTTTACATGTGAAATTTGCTCTAAAAGTTTTTCACTAAGATCCTATTTAACAAAACATGAGAGTACACACTGGCGATAAACCATTCGCATGTGAAATTTCCTTCAAGGGTTTTTTATACAATTCCATTTTAACACAACATGTAAGACTACACACTGGCGATAAACTTTTGCATGTGAAATTTGCTCCAAGGCTTTTTCACAAAGAACAAATTTAAGAGAACATATGAGAGTACACACTGGCGATAAACCTTTTGCATGTGAAATTTGCTTTCAAGGCTTTTTCACAAAGAACAAATTTAAGAGATCATATGAGAGTACACACTGGCGATAAACATTTGTATGTGAAATTTGCTCTAAGGGTTTTTCACAAAAATTCAGTTTAAGAGATAATATGAAAGTACAGACTGGCGATAATCTCTATGCTAGTTTCCTTAATTTCAGGCCATACAAAAATGTCTCTATGACGCCTATACTGCTTTAAAAAACTTACTTCTATTATCATGTTGTCACCCCTGCTGTTCTCGCTTACAGTAGTCACCTGAGAACAATATCACTTTTTTTTTGTGATAAGATCCTTACATTTTACTATCAAATCTCCTTCATTGATGGACATATAATCAATTTCTGGAATAGGTTCTTCATTTTCTCCTAAGGCAACTGTATCAAAGTCTGCTTCGCCTGTGCTATTATTAGACATTTCCGAGTCTTCTGTCGATTCTGGTTCATCCACTGACTCCTCTTCAAGATTTGCGACACTTTTTCATGGTTTAACCTCTAGCTTTGTCTTCCGGCTAGTTCTTGGTCTGGGTTTTCTTTTCTATAGCGTAGCTCATAAAGTAGACCTATCACAGAATCATTCATATTTTCTTCAATGTAAACGGGATTCGCACCAACTCCTTTGTTGGGTAAAAGATTCAATATTTCCTGGCGGTTCAATGTGATACATGTATCACTTCACCCCGGTAGAGATTAAAAAGTTTAAAATTTTATTTTCTTAGAAAACGTGTTTTGATTTTGGAATTGCAATTACGTATTATGAATCCTTGATATATTCTTTACCTTATGTGACAAATTCAGCCCTAAGGCCGTATGACACTATGCATTTTCTTGTATCATTTATTATATCGTTTCTGATATAACAAAAAAATGGATAGTGTCATATAAGCGTATAGTTCTTATATCAGAAACGATACAAGAATTTGTGTCCGCTGCGGCGCTGCAGTTTCTTGTACAAGAAATGCGCCAATTTGTGCGCAAAAACGTAAAACTTTGTCATAATGGCGGCTGGAAGAGATCTTTGATATACAATTAGACCAAGCAAACATCAGAGAAAAGTGCCCACCAACAATAACCAAGATTATAACAGCAGTAGCCAAATAGAAAAACAATAATTCACATGGATTGGATCAAATAGCATCGGAACTACTCAAAGTAGGAGGAGATGTATTATTAAAAACAATACATAACCGCTCTAAAAATTCGTGATGATTTTAAAGATGATTTTATATCTCCAAATAAGAGAGTCGAATTTCAAGAACATGCCATTCAAACACATAATTTCTAAAAAAAACAAATAAATTATTCTTCTTCCTATGCCGTCCCCATTAACGGAGGTTGGCGACCACATTTTTAAAAGCTCCTCTGTCTTTTGCAACGTGGAATAATTCGTCTACAGTCATGTTTCTCCAGTCTCGAATATTTCGCAGTCATGACTTCCTCTTTCTACCTATTCCCTTTTTGCCATCGACTCTACCCTGCATGATGACCTGCAGAAGACTATTTATTATTTCTCAGTATGTGTCCAAGGTATGCAGTCTTGCGTAATTTTATCGTTCTCAACAATTTTTTGTCTCGACCCATCCTTCTCGGCACTTCCTCATTGGTGACCCTGGCAGTCCATGGAATTCTCAACATTCTCCGGTATATCCAAATTATTACAACCAAATTATTTATTATTTCTGTTTCGAAGTTGTTCATTACAGTAATGGAACAACGTTGCCATATGATGCATCGTTAAAATAAGATCCACACAAGTCCCCTGGCTTTGTCTAGCTGTGACGTCATGCGCAAAGTCGATTAAGATTAGAACGGCAAGTGAGCATACCTTGTTTGTTATAGTATCATGTACTGCAGTTCTATTTTATAGGTGTCAAAATTTCGACCAATCATGTGCTGAATCACATACAATTTCCGGTAAAAGAACTTGCATAGTGTCATACCATGATACTATAACCTGAGAATAACCAACACATATACTATACTATAAATTGTGTCTCTGTTATTCTATGCTAAAACTAACAAGATAAGTCAACGTGCATGCTCTTGCATCCCTCTCGCACACCTGTGACGTAAGCCCGAGACAACTTTAATGATGCCAAGTTAAATGCTCTATCTGTTGCTATTCTGTGTGCTTCAAAACTTAATGAATGATATTTTTATTTATTCATTAATGTAGTAAAGACTTTGTATATTATATTCTTATATAAATTTTGTGGTGAAAACATTCAGTTTACTATGTTAATATCACCTAGTTTATTTATCGTACGCAACTTCCTATCGACTACCTGTAGCTACTTTATAAAGAAGACTAATTATTTGGTTGCCATAATGTATTGTGCAATGGTGGGTTGTTTAAACAATTATAATAAAAAAGTAGATCTTTTTCGAAGTGTCGTTTTTTTGTGTTTCCTAAAAGCAAACAAATGCGTAAAGTATGGGTCTTCAAGTGTTTTCAGCTAGACAAATTTAATGTAGAAACCGCGAGAATATGATCAAAACATTTTACAGAAGCTGACTATTGTTCAAAAGAAAAACTATAGTGGAATATTACTGCTAATAGTATAATTAATTATTATGAATTTGTCACTGAAGAGATCTTTTCCTCGCTAAACCTTCCTAGTGGTGATACAGAAATTAACCCTGAAGATTTAATTGACAGTCATCAGGATTTTATTAATTCGAATATAAAAGACCTGGAATGGCATTGATTGGAAAATTTAGCCGGTTTCATTGCATTTAAGTTACAAAAAAAAAAGAAATACTTGGATATATTCCGGACGCTAACGATAAATCGTTTACTTGGGTAAACCACGTTTCTGAGGGTGGTTTACTCAAACCAACACTGGAATTTGTAACTAAATGTAGTGAACTGGATCATATTTTTCGTAGTTATAATGACAACAAATTAAAAATAACTAAAAATTATTTAAAAAACCTAATAGAAGCTGCAAAATATGTAAATGTTGGCGAAGATGTAAAATTACTTTTTTTATATGTAAAATGTATTTAATACTAATTCTAAATAAAAATATTAAAGACAATTATTACAATATCCGCAAGAGAAAAATCACGATATGGCATCGAGGTATACTTACCGTTAACAGTTTAAGTTTCGAAGTTGTTCATTACAGTAATGGAACAACGTTGCCATATGATGCATCGTTAAAATAAGATCCACACAAGTCCCCTGGCTTTGACGCTATGACGTCATGCGCAAAGTCGATTAAAATTAGAACGGCAAGGCAAGTGAGCATACCTTGTTTGATATAGTATCATGGTGTCATACAGAGCACAAATGTACGTGCAAGAAACGATACAAGAAAACATAAATTACTTTCTATTTCAGAAATGATACAAGACAATGCATAGTGTCATACGGACTTTATTGAAATGCTTGGTCAGTGTTCCGCACTTAGACAAGGAAACAGGTCTAAGGTTCCGCAGATCGCAAGCAAAGTTTCCGACACCTTCCAAAACTGCACAATATAACCTCAAAAACAAACAAACCAAACGTGCATGACAGTTGGCAGGAAAAATCAGGTGACTGTTGAGGACATTAATACTGACCCATATAGACTGTCTCACACCACTGTTGCAAAAATATACTTTCAAATTTAATTACTGAGATTTTTTTGACAACCCCTGCATTTTGTATCAGTTTACCCCATTGTATCACTTCACCCGGTTTTACGGTATGAGAGTACACACTGGCTATATACTTTTGCATGTGAAATTTGCTCCAGAGGTTTTTCACAAAGATCCGATTTAAGAGAACATATGAGAGTACACACTGACGATAATCCTTTTGCATGTGAAATTTGCTCTAAAGGATTTTCACGCAGTTTCACTTTAACACAACATATGAGAGTACACACTGGAGATAAACCTTTTGCATGTGAAATTTGCTCTAAAGGTTTTTCACAAAAAACAAATTTAAGAAAACATATTAGAGTGCACACTGGCGATAAACTTTTTGCATGTGAAATTTGCTCCAAAGGTTTTTCACACAGTTCCACTTTATATGAGAGTACACACTGGCGACAAACCTTTTGCGTGTGAAATTTGCTCCAAAAGTTTTTCACAAAGATCCGGTTTAACAGGACATATGAGAGTATACACTGGCGATAAACCTTATGCATGTGAAATTTGCTCCAAAAGTGTTTCACAAAGATATAATTTAACAGAACATATGAGAGTAGACACTGGCGATAAACCTTTTGCCTGTGAAATTTGCTCCAAAAGTTTTTCACACAATTTCACTTTAACACAACATATGAGAGTACAAACTGGCGATAAACCTTATGCATGTGAAATTTGCTCCAAAGGTTTTTCACGAAGATCAAATTAAGAGAACATATGAGGGTATACACTGGCGACAAACCTTTTGCATGTAAAATTTGCTCCAAAAGTTTTTCACAAAGATCCGGTGTGGGACTGCGAACATCGGCAACGCAGCTTACCAACCCGATGGTCCGAGCCGAGGATAGCAACTTGAATTCCGACCAGAGTCTGAGCCAATAGTAGCGCCAGTGCAAAAGACTTATGGCGTTGATGTAATGCTGTTGCCATGGTTTCAGTAGTTTTACAAATTTACCCAAATAATGTATATACTATACGTTTTTCAAAAAAATAATGTAGCAAATTCTACTAAAATCACCACTTAAATTTACAACAACGTATTTCTACAGAATTATGAGTATCCACCAAAATAAATGTGTTAGTGGCAATATTGTAATCCACGCCTTTGCAAGTTGCAAATGGCGTTATAAAACATCATATCCCAAATTTTAGAAAAAGGCGATAAAAACAGTATACATCAATTTTTATATATCTAATAAACACTGCTAAAGGAGAAGAAGGTACATATTTCATTATTTTAGATTTTCATGGATCTTCTACTTCTAAGCAATAGTTACATGGAGTTACATGCTAATTTGTGATGATCCTGAAGAGCAAGATCACAGAAATGCTAGAGTTTACACTTATTATCTACAGATGGTACTTTAAGGCGGAGTATTTTAGAAGGTATGGAACTTACAACAAATCATTACTAATGAATATAGAGGTATCTATATTTGTATATCAAAAGAAAGATCTCCAACACGATGGGAAGATTAAATGAAGATTGGTAGAAAAATCCCTTCATGAATTTGTCCATCTGGTACAGAATTGCAGCCAATGGATACAGCAAGCTAACAATATTTAGAGTGACTCCACTCACACCTTAAAAAGGGCTCCAGAAATGAGGAGGATGAGGATATTTGTAGCCAATACTTTATGAAAGAAAAT
Organism: Diabrotica undecimpunctata; assembly: GCF_040954645.1. NCBI lineage: Eukaryota > Metazoa > Arthropoda > Insecta > Coleoptera > Chrysomelidae > Diabrotica > Diabrotica undecimpunctata. Next base: position 30,616,007 of record NC_092811.1, on the reverse strand, counting down.
TATACAAATAAACAAGTGTCAGGATGTATGTGTTTTATTTTGTTGTTTTTGGGACTTTGGTTTGTTAATGTAATGGAAAACAGATATAATCATAAAATATTAAATAAAAACTGTCTTATACCATAATATACATAATACAATATACCATATATATAATATACCATAATATAATATACTCTCTTTTTGTATCAGATATGTTAAACATTTATATTTAAAAATGTGTAAGTGTATACTGTATGTTTGGACAGAGAGAATATATTTGTTGCCATAGAATAAGTTTTTATTTCTTATTTTATGACTATATTTACTTTTCATTAAAAGCATACTTTTTGAATTTTGGCGCCTAAAATTCAGAGCTTATTTTTTGAATTTACCGCCTAAAATTCAGAACCTAATTTTTGAATTTGCCGCCAAATGAAATTAGTTTCGGCCCGTCCGTATTTTGCGCTAGAAACTCTCTCCCAAAACTCTCCCAAACCATAGATAAAGAATATATATTACTGAATAGATAGGAAACTGTGTAGGTTATTTCTGAACAATGCGCCATCTGGCGGCCTTAGGAAAGCAACATCTTTTTAAAAAATCTTTTCGTGATTCTTCAAATATAAAGATTAATTTTGAGGGTTTGACTACAAAAATAAAACAAACGTTGGTTCTTTTTCTACTTTATTTTTTTTTATATATATATATATAAACATATCGGCAACAATTCTAATACATATCATAACATGAAAGGGAAGAAGTTTAGGACAACATCGGACATTATAAGGCAATTATTAAAAAATAAATAAAATCTTATATTGGCATTTTCTACCTAACGTCCTATCTTTTGGAAAAATATGCATTTGAGCATCCTTATTGTAATTATTATAACCATTAACGCAACAGTTAAAAACCATAATTATTTAAACATGATGGCAAAAAAGCAAACAATTATTTAATCGCAAATAATACAACTCGAAACACTGTATCGAAACCACAATAAAAATGGCGTACTTGTTTTGTTGGTTGCGATATTGCGCAGTCACGAAGCTTTGCTACGAATGCTACGCCCTCTGGTGTCCTTAGGAAATACAAATTTCAGAGGAATGTCACTCCCATAAGAGATACCCGGGCATGCCTTCACCGACCGCCGTGGTGTAAAGTTACATATTAATTTATATTGTAAATGTTTAGTAAATAAACCCTAATGCGTATAGTAGAAACCCTCAATTTAGAAGAGTGATTTCATAGTTTAAACGCCGAATATCCTCAAATTTAAATGTACACAGCGGCCCTCGAAAACTGCCTGTTTTCTCAATTGCAATTTGCGTTTCGTCATAAGAAATTACAGAATATATAAAGTAGTATATTTATTTGTGCTTCTCTATAGTAGACTTGACCAGAAGTTGTCGTACACTGTAGCCAATTCTTGTTCACAAGTAGTAATTATGGTCATACAAAACCTGTATTCTCCTACGCAGCGATTATTACCGTCATAAAAATACAAAAAAAACATGATTTTTTCAATAGTAAAAATTAAGCACAAAATTGTAATGAAATAAATTTTATTTATATGTTCCGTTTCGTTACATATTTAAATTTATAAAATAAAAATCGATATTTTAAAACATTATTTTTCAATTGTTTGGCAATGTTGGAATTAGCGAGGAAATTCCGTTTTACAATTCGGACCCAGACATGCCGTAAAACTAGTTTTTATTATTTTTTCGCCGAAGAAATGGTTTATATACATTGGCGTTTCTATGGGTAGTGCATTTTGTGAGTATATTTTATGTGATAAGTTTGTAAACTTATTGTTGTCAATACTGTTTTAACAATACTCTATTGTAGTATTGATAAAACGTGTTATTGATAATAAGAGTGTTATAGTTTGTCGTTTTATAGTAAATTTTTAGTTATATTCTTATACAGAATTGTTGAAATTATTGTATATATTATTATTTTTATTAAATTATTGTATATATAGGGCCTGCGTAGCGCAAGCGGTAGGATGCTTGCCTCGTAAGCCGGTGGTCCGGAGTTCGAATCCTACCGCCGGCAAGAACATCTAGACATTTTAAAAATGTCTATAGGCCCCAGGTCGACTCAGCCTGAATAAAAATGAGTACCTTGGGTAAAACCAGGGGTAATAATAGACGGTTGAAGCGTAGCACTGGCCATGTTACCTTCCTTGTATACCGTAGGCCCTAGATATAGCAGACTACCCTACTATACTCCCAAAGCCGCGACAGCGGTATAAAACGGGAGACTATTATTATATTGTATATATAGTATATACACAGATTATTGAAATACAATGGACGAAAAACCGAGTTGTTCCAAGAGAAGACAGCAAAATTCTGATGTTGATTCCAAAAATGAAAAGCCGCAAAAGAGACGGAAAATGTTAACGTCCGAAGAGAAGGTAATGATACGAAACGTTTATGAAGGAATTGTCGGCAGAAAAATGGCAATAAATGTTAGCCAAGCGGTCGACATTTGTACCAGTTTAACAAAAGTATCCGTTAGCTGTATTTATCGTGTACTTAAAAATACATCGGAAAATAAAAAGCAAGAAAAAGGTAAAACTAGAGGTAGGAAAAGCATTGTTTTCGATGACGAGACAAGGAATATTATACGTCGAAAAATTGATTCATTTTATTTTCGGAGTGAAATTCCGACACTGAAAAAAATTTCTCAAGAGCTTGAAAACGATGACTCTTTACCCAAGATATCTCGTAGGGTCTTAATCAGAACCATGCGCGAAATGAACTTTCGATATGTAAAACGCAACAGAAAAAGTATGCTATTAGAAAAAAATGAAATTATTCTGTGGAGAAGAAAATATTTAGAAGAAATACGAAAAATTCGCAGCACTGGACGCAAAATATATTATTTGGATGAAATCTGGATTAACGAAGGTCATACAGTTGGAAAAGTTTGGCAAGATTTAAATGTCAAAAGTAAACGTGAAGCATTTATAGAAGGCTGGTCTACAGGATTAAAAGCTCCATCAGGAAAGGGACGGCGTTTAATCATCACCCATATAGGAAGTGATACAGGGTTCCTTGATGATGGTTTGCTTTAATTTGAGTCGAAAAAAACAGTGATTATCATAAAGAAATGACGTCCGAAGTATTTGAGCGCTGGTTTAAGAGAATCTTACCAAAATTGGAATCTGGGTCTGTGGTTGTTATGGACAATGCGCCATATCATGGCCGCAGACGAAGAATCAATGCTCAAAATTCAACTACTTGACATTGCACGGTTAAGGAAAAGTGAATATCTTAAATATGTTGTGGATGAAACTGCAAAAGATTATGGTGTCAAAGTTCTACGTCTACCACCTTATCATTGCGAACTTAATCCCATTGAACTTATCTGGGTGCAAGTGAAAGGAAAAGTAGCACGCAATAACAAAACGCTCAAATTAAACGAAGTTAACTAACTTTTGATTCAATCAATCCTCCATGTAACTCTAGAGAAATGGGCTAAATGTATAGGCCACATAATTAAAGAAGAATATCGTATGTGGGAACTTGACACTCATGTCAAAGTTTTACTAGAGCCAATTATAATTACACCAGGTGAAGATAATGACAGCGATAGCAGCACTGCATCTTCAGATTTAGACAGCGAATAATATTTTCTAATAGTTTAGTAGGAACATCAGCATAAAAAAACCAAAAACAAAAAAAAACGAGAAGAACATAGTAAGTGTGTATAGTGTTTGTGTTTAAATAGAATAGTACAATGTTTTGTTACATCCAAAATTATTTTTATTTTGTTTTTATAGAATTTTATTTTGTTTTATAGGATTTTATTTTGTTTTGTTTTATACTGTTTAAGTGTTTTGTTTATTTTATTTAATGGTACAATATGGCTCTTGGCGAACACCCATTTAAAAAAAAGTGACGCGCCACAAGACATACCTCTCGGGTGGTGTGGAAACTGTCTTAAAATTTGTTTTAAAAAAATTTCATTGTGTAACTCTTTAAGGACGGGTCACGTCAAAAGACGTTTTAGCGTAACTTCCGCGACAGCCTGGTGGCATCAGTAAGCTTCCTGCAAAATGACTTGTTTTTTATAGCTTTTTGTTTGTGGCATTCTGTATTTTTAGGAGACTGTATGGAATAAGCCACAAAATATTTATTTATAGGTTTAATTTACTGATTTTTCGATCTCTATATAAAGACATCGTTTTCAAATATACAAATGAAAGCAATATTTATTTTTCTGTGGCTTTTTGCTTGTGGCATTCCGTATTTTTAGGGAGAATGTTGGAAATAAGCCACAATACATCTATTTACATGTTTATTTTACTGACGTTTCGATCTCTATTACAGAGACCGTTTTTAAAGTTAAAAAAAAAAGAAAATAATATAAGAATATATAAATATATAATAATAGACAAATAAAATAAATATAACTATAATTTATATCTTTGAAAACGGTCTTTGGATATAGAGATGGAAACTTCAGTAAAAACCTGCAGATAAATATATTGTGGCCTATTTTGAACAATAATATTTAAACACGTTAATGTAATTAACGTTGAAATAAAAGTGAGTGTACGCCACTGGATTTTCATACGTCTTTCCCCACTTCCACGCCATCAAACGATGACTCAGTCTTCCAAATAGTGAAATTAGAGTTTAAGCGTAATGCGGTTAAACGTTTAAATTCGAAGAAATCAATAATATACAGTCCACTTAGTCACTTAGTTCATATACATGTAGTGATCCATCGACCGGATATCAGTGATCGGCTTGAATAAAAGTTAAAATGTTATGAGAAGCTACAGTAATAGGTATAAAACAGCATTCATAAATATTTTTCTTTTACTTTTAATGCAGTTAAACGTTGTAAATTATTTGTGACAATTCAGCTTTGATAAATTAAGTTTCAAAATCTTGCTGCAGAAGTCATTACTTGGCCTAATTAAAGAGAAAAAAAAAGCTAGTGCAGCACATAAGTATTTTTTACTGGGAGACAGTGGATATCCATTAACCAATAATCTATTAACTCCATTCAAAGATAGAGGGCATCTGACTAGGAGATAACTAATTATAATATTAAGTTGGCACGAAACCGATATGTAATATAACATTGTTTTGGTGTACTGAAGCAAAAATTTAGACAGTTGTTTCATGTCAATTTAAGAAACATTTAATTAATCGTTCATTTTATAAGAGCTTGTTAACAAGTTGGTGTTGAATAAAGTTATTTTCAAGAAGTGTAGCATTGGTGACAGCGGTTTTAAAGAAAAATTAATATTTAAGCTTCATTAGAGAGTTTTTGTGCAAGCAAATACGTATACGTAACGTATCTTTTTGACATATAAGCATGCGCATTAATGGTTGAACTAACGTATAGTTCGTCCCAAACCCTTCTTTCAGTGCGTCATAGTTGATCGAATTCTCTCTAACACATTAAGCTAGAAGTGACGGAAAAAAACGTGAGTCTGTGATTATTATACATAGAACTTAGAAAATTATTATCGTAAAGCTAATTTTACTTACGGATGTATAATTGGTTGGAGTTTAGAATACGCTAAATAGATATCCAATCAACGATGCGCATAAATATAATTTGACGCAAATTGTCTCGATCATGATAGTACTTTCACAATGTCAACTGATAATTGTCATTCCAGATTAGTATTATCAGACATTTTACAGTGAAAATTTAATTTTGTTTTTATTGTCATAAAAATATTTTAAATATGATATCGATAAAGAACAAAGACTAATATTAAAATTATTAAATTATTTTCAATTAAAAAAAGACAGATTACGATCCTGCAACTGTCAAATTTAACTAAAATGTCATGCAATAATTCTCGACATTCTTAAAATCCTATATGACGTCAAAATTAGTGACGCACTGAAAGAAGGGTTTGGGACATACTGTATCTAGATACCAGTATTACCTAACGTAACGGGCTGGTACGTTACGTTCATACGCATCCCTATGGAGCCGAAGGTAACCGAATGCGCAAGGGAATCTTACCCGATTACCAAAATTTCAACATCCACATTTCATAAGCACACGAGGTACGTGTATTTTTACATTTGTGGTTACGTATATTTGTTTTGATTTTTATAAATAATCGAAAGCAGTAGAAAATGACTTCACTTCATCAATGAAGATGATTTGTTCTTGTTGAAGGAAGTTGTAGGCAAGAACCCTTACGACCATCCAGAAAGGTGGAATTTAATTCCAAAGCGAAAAATATTTTTAATTTTATCAAAATTAAAGCGGCCGTATAGTCGTGCAAGATGTGGAGAAGAAGGGCATCTTCTATGTCTTCGTCTTCTTCATCATCAATAAAGGCACCTACATTTAATATCGCGTCCATGTCAAAAATTATAAAAAATATTTGTTATTTATTTTGAATATCAAAAATAGGGTTAAATGACAAGGACAAGACTGGCACTGACAATTTATTAGTTAATCACTAATTCGGTGAGGGCAACACCATCGTTACGTTACGTGCAGAACAAAAACTATCAATTTAACGTTCATCTTCTTCGATACGTTAGTTCTTTACGTATAGGGAGATACGTTACGTTAGGTAGTTACAAAAACTCCCTATTATCTAACACTGTTTCAGTAACTAATGTCGAATCTGAACAAACAGCTTCATAATCCTCCATTTCTATCGCTCCTTCCCCAGATATTATCATACCCGAATCCTTAAAAAAACGAATGAGAATCAATCATATCGAATTTTTTTTGCCCTAGACAGTCGACGTTGCTTCACATGCAAACTGTCTGGATATGTTGCATCCCAATGCCCTTCCGGTAACATTAATCCAAATATCCAACAATTGCAACAACCCACACAAAATACTCAGATTTCACCAATATCTCAACCCGCTGAAACATTACTAATGACTTATATTCTGAGGCTATAAATAATATTCTATCCAAAAGTCCCTCATTAGTAAAAAATTGTCCAAAAGACGCTAATATTAATCTGCAAATATCTCAACCACGGAGAAAACTTCTAATTCAACATCTTCTCCTCAAAAAAAAAGCTGAAGATATGTCTTCAGTTACTCCAGAAGAAAAAGCGCCACCAAATACTTCTACCTTTTCTCTTCCCAAAAAAGTCCATAGGAAAAACAAAAAAACCCAAAATAAATACTTCATATCAAGAGATAGAACTCACTGAACCCGCTCCCTCCCTTCATAATCAACAGCCAGCAGTTCAAACAGCTTCTAGAAAATATACGGGGATTAAAGGATGTTCTTAGCATTGCTGAAGACTTCACATAAGATATTCCAAACTTAATAGAAATGTTAGAAGAATAGAAGAACTCTGCGTTAAGTATCTATAGGTTGGTACAATAGTGGAGGTTGGCTACAGTGTACTTATGACTTACGTCAAAGTCAACGACTATAATAATTGTAAGCAAGACAATATTGTTGTAATATGTTGTTCTAAATAATAAAGAAATAATCCATTAATAATTTACTTATTTTGTCATTTTTATAAACTAAATATTGAAAAGGTTATGAGCCCAGCTGACTCCTTGACAACAATTTCCTATTCTCGCAGGAGAAAATTTTAATAGTTGGAAGTTTCGTGTCAAAATCCTATTAAATGAAAAGAAAGTATTACCTAATTGTATCCGTAATACCAGAAAGTATTATAACATTTAGACATTATAAAAGATTCAAAAACCGCCAAATAAATGATGAAAGCACTTGAAGACGTATTCGAAAGAAAAGTGATATTAAATGCTTCAACTGTGGTATAATTAGTGTAGAAGCAGTACTTCCGAAACGGAGCAGAGGAAGTAGTAGTTCCAGAAGACATGGATTTTATAGAAGTGCCAATACAAATAGAAGTAACTCTGAGCGTGCAGGTTAGGTAGAAGAAGAATTAGGTTTTATTGCGATAAATTCCATTAATAAAAACCAGAAAACGCCACACAGGGGTATTTGATCGATTTAGACGGCCAAAAATCGATTTTTCAAAACAATATGTACGTCTACGAAAATATTTGCCTAAGGTACAAGAGTAAACCTAAACAGAACCTGGATTATGACACTCTAAAAGACCCCGTAGTTCGTCAGAACGTAAGAGATGTAATGAGAGAAAAACTAGAAACCGCTAAACAATAAGAACAGAGTGTAGAATAAAAATGGAGTTATATCAAAGACGTCATGCAAAATGCGAGAAAAGAACATCTGGGAAAGAAAACAAGAGTAAAAAATAAAGAATGGATAACTGATGACATTCTGCAGATGATGGGCCAAAGAAGATTAATGAAAAACAACTCAAAGAAATACCAAGAAATCAACCAAAAAAAAAAGAAATACGAAGAGCCAAGAAGAGATGGATGGAAGAAAAATGTAAACTAATCGAAGAGCTCCAAGTGAAACACGATCATATAAATATTCACCGAAAGATTCGAGAAGCCACTGGTCAATACAAGAGGAGAAACACACACCTCCTCATAAACAAAGACGGGAACCTGACGACGACAGTTAAGGAGAAGTTGGTGACCTGGAAAATATACATCGAAGAACTTTTCTGGGACTACCGAGGTAACCTTCCAGAAATAAATTGCATGACAGGGCCGTCAATACTAGAAAGCGAGGTGAAAGCAGCTTTAAAACAGTCTAAGAATGGTAAGGCCACAGGTCCGGACGAAATACCCGTAAGGCGATGAGTGAAGTGAGCACAAAAGAGTTAACTGAACTGTTTAACGCCATATACGATTTAGCTAATATCTCAGAGGAATGGCTATTGTCAACATTTGTAACACTACCAAAAACACGATCTGCGAAAACGTGTGAAGATTTACAAGAAATACATAAATTACGTAAATTCTGGCATGTATTACGAGAAATGCGAAGAAAATGTCGGTGAAATGCAATTTCGATTCCGCAATTCCATGGGTACACGTGAAGCACTTTTCATCTTACAAGTCCTACTGCAGAGATGCCGCGATGTCAGTTTTGATGTCTATATTTGTTTTATTGACTACGCCAAGGCATTTGACCGTTGTCAGCACCAGAAGATGTTCGCCACCTTACAAAGCGTAGGATTGGATGAGAAGGAGTATATATTTTCAATATATACTCTGAGGAAATTTTTACTGAAGCCCTCACAAACCTAGAGATAGGAATCCGAGTCAACGGTGAATACATCAATAATATCCGCTACGCCGATGACATTGTGTTACTAGCAATCAGCCTAAATGATCTACAAGCCTTACTAGACCGAGTGAGAAATAAGAGCGTATAAGATACAATATATTAACGTCGAAATTTACTTTATACAAAAATCTGTATTTGAGGCATGTTTTTTTCCGCTCTTGCAAATTTACTGAAAATGGATAGCAGATTATCACTCTTAGCCATAGAATCTATGCTCTTAGCCGACGCAATGTTTCATTTAAAATAAGAAAGTATCATAGTAACTAATATATAGCATCAGTCAACATTCTATTAGTAATTATTGGTATTCAGTATTAATTTTAGAGTTATTCTTATAATTTAAACATTATTAAATTTATCAAACGTGTTAAATAGATGAATTGAAGTAGGTAATTCTTATTTATAAAACAAATGTTCGCAACCAACAATACACATAAACCACATTGACACATTCAGAAATGTATACAAATGAACTGCGCAAGTCTGCACCGAATAGTAGATCTACCGCATGGTAGAGGTGGTTGATCCAAGTATTTTTGTGGATCAGGTCAAACTGATACGCGTAAACAAAAATACCTGTTCCAAATACCTGTTAAAAAATACTGGTTTGGAAATCAGTTTGTTATCATTCGTTTAATAGACATCTAAGCATAACCATATCATTATTTGTATTTTATTAGATTTCTTTATAGTTATTAAAATGACTGTTTGACTACAAATACTTAAATTACTGTTATTGAGGGATTGCATAAAAAATTTATAATAAATTGCCATCTGTTGGTATTTCTCTAAAGCTTTGTAAGCATATGCACGAGTGCACAATTGTAAGTATGCACGAGAAAAATAAGGACAAATGCAATGAAACAATTAAATTGTTATTTATTTTTTATGTATATTTGTCGAATAGTCAGTCCACTGATCGACAAGCTTATGCAATTTCCTGATTAATATGAATAACAACAAATGAAAACGCATAATATGATTATAATAAATTTTAGAAGTACTACATGAACACGTAAAAATAAATATTTGCAAATAAAATTTTATATATTTAATGATAATTTTTGACAACGGTGGTTTTATAGATATGGATGAATTAATTTGGCAACGTCAACTTGTTTGTAGCATTCCCATGATTTTGTGGGAATAACTAGAAAATTATTCGTGTTGCGTTAATATATATATATATATATATATATATATATATATATATATATATATATATATATATATATATATATATATATATATATATATCGAGAAAAGGAGTACGACCGTCAATCCAATATAAACTAAGGTACACTCGAAGAGTGGTGGGTTTATCGGTCAAAGTGGAGAAATAAAAGACAAAGACGATGGCTACTTCATCTATTTATTGAAGACGTTTCGCTTTCTGCTCAGAAAGCATCATCAGTTCATCTAAAAAGAACAATATGAAACCAAACATCCATAGAGAAGTTATAACCAAAGTGTGTTACCTTACAAAGACATGTAGCAGTCAGTGATGTAAAAAATATGAAAAAGCTTACAAAGCTGGACATTCAGAGTTAACGTTGTATATAACAATTAATTGAAACTAGGTAAAGTTTGCAATTTAACAAAATTAGCACAGCAAAAGAACATGTGATAAAAATACATGTATATATAAAAAAATTTTATAAAAACTTAGTAAAAAACATTAAGGTTTATTTTAAAGTGTAAAGAACTAGAAAGATCATTAGATTGCACTTCCAACAAATTTATTTAAAAATTATATTTTAATTTTTAAAATATAATTTTTAAAAAGTTAAAATTACCTAAAGTTAAAATTAAAATATAATTTTTAAATAAATTTGTTGGAAGTGCAATCTAATGATCTTTCTAGTTCTTTACACTTTAAAATAAACCTTAATGTTTTTTACTAAGTTTTTATAAAATTTTTTTATATATACATGTATTTTTATCACATGTTCTTTTGCTGTGCTAATTTTGTTAAATTGCAAACTTTACCTAGTTTCAATTAATTGTTATATACAACGTTAACTCTGAATGTCCAGCTTTGTAAGCTTTTTCATATTTTTTACATCACTGACTGCTACATGTCTTTGTAAGGTAACACACTTTGGTTATAACTTCTCTATGGATGTTTGGTTTCATATTGTTCTTTTTAGATGAACTGATGATGCTTTCTGAGCAGAAAGCGAAACGTCTTCAATAAATAGATGAAGTAGCCATCGTCTTTGTCTTTTATTTCTCCACTTTGACCGATAAACCCACCACTCTTCGAGTGTACCTTAGTATATATATATATATATATATATATATACATTAGTCTTTTTGTTCAAATTTGCCATAAAACGATCTTTGTATAATTCAATTTAGAATATTTATTTGGTAAATGCCGTCTATCATATTACATTCAGCTAAGATAAATTTAAACTTCATCCGGATGCATACACCTAGAAAAATGATTATTAAGTTATTTTACCACGTTCAGTAACAAAAAAAAACCAAGTACATATTTCACCTACCGCGAGTTCTCTTAAAAATATATACCGAGGTACCGAGTACATTATATACATAAATCTATTATCCACATCGATCAAATCTAAGTCCTGCATCACTTCCAACATCCAGGTATGAGTATGAGTACATTCGTAAATGTAGGTACGCGTCCGAGTCCGAGTACTGTTTTATCGTCCACCCGTACAGCTGAGTCGGTTAAATAGATATCGAATAGGTATAAGTATTGATATTGATACCGATCCCGTCCGTCCAAAGTCCAAGTCCAGCCAGAGCGAGTACAATGTACGCGTACGCGTACTCGTTTATATTGGTATTTAGGGATCAGTTCCACAAGTATAAATAAAATACCTGTTCCAAAGTAACTGGTACGGGATCAGGTCACCATCCCTACCGCATGGTACAATGAATACACATCATTGTACCATGGATCTACCGCTACCGTCTAATTTCTTATTAATAAAAATAAACAAAATCGCCCATTTGAACTGTGCTGGCTGGTGTCCTGTGTCCTGTCCTTCAAAAAATTGAGTTTAAAATGGAAGTGAAACAAGAAGTTAATGAATACACATGTAAAGAAGAAATAGACGATGAGGGAGGTGCTCTTTTTGATACCCTTAAAGTTGATATTAACGAGGAGCCCAAGAGGGAAACTACAAATGATGCATTTGATTATTTAGTATTAAAGGAGAAACCTATAAAGACAGAAAAAGAACCATATGAAGATAAACTCATACTATTTGAAGAAAAAGAAACAAGCGATAAAAGTAAGTAATTAAAAGAGTTGCTCTTCATAAAATATTACCTTAGCTTTATGTCATTTATATAAATATTCCAATGCTAATTACTAATAATTTCACCTAAATATTAAACTTAATTGCGCCAATCAAATGCAGGTCCTATTTGAAATGTTAGGTGAAGTTTTCCTTACTTAATTAACACATAAAATTCAAACATTTTATAATCATTCAAACCTTCATGAAAATCATAAAATTTGAAGAATCAATGAAGAAGAATTTCCACCTTTGACTTAGTCTTCAGTTCTTGAAAAAAATTACACAACCGTTTCAAAAACCAGAACATGCATTTTAATATCAGTTTTATTTAAATTTAAACTGTAATGTGCTGTTAAAATAAATGTATTTTCTATCACTATCTAGTGTAGAAAGAATTATAACATGAACCTCCATTGGTATATATTTGACAATTTGACCATATGTCAAATGCTATAATCTAGGCTAGCTATGTATTTCTGTGTAGATGTACACCTTTCATTGTCTTCACAAATTCTGCTGCTATTATTTTGTATAAGAATTATACTATTTGTTGTTGCTTGCACAATTCTACCATCCATATCCCTAATATTTACTCAGTTATTCACTGATCTTTCTTTTTTTATGTAGAGGCCCTATGCCACCCATCATCTAGAATAGATATTTTAATTTGGAGAACGAAAAAGTTGTTGACATCCTTAACTGACTTTCTTACAGTGGTCCATAGCTTTTCAATGGTATATCTAATTGTCATAGTAAACCTGTTGCTGATATGACAAATATGCAGAGGTTTATACCAGCTTTGGAAATTTTTTTAAATTTGTACATATATAGGAACTAATACTTAATATGCCATATTTCTACCTTTCGCATCAATGCAAGATTGAATGTGATGTCTCATGCTTCTTATAAGGGTATTAATTTAGTTCTCGTCCATGGTGCACCATTCTTCAATCACTGCTATTCTAAGGTCTTTTAGTGTCCTTGGGGGTGGCTGCTGGGACTGAATTTTTCTTTTGAGCATATCCCATCCGTGCTCAATGGGATTGAGGTCAGATGAGCAAGGTGGTAATTGTAATCTGATGATATCTTCTGTCTCTAAAAAATCTGCCCATTGTCTCATATGATGGGGAATCGCATTGTCGTCCATAAAAATCAATTCTGGACCAACAGCTCCTCACCACAAGCGTACAACAGGCCTAAGAATGGTATCAATATAAATTTGTTCATTCATGTTATTAACAATAGGAATTAAAGGAGTTTTATTATTTAGCATGATGCCGCCCCAAAACATTATGGAGTCACCTTGATATGGGACTCTTTGGACAGACTTGTGTGTGGCCTTCCTCAATCAAAGTAACGATTCTAGTTCTGTTGAACTCAGATATCACTTGTCTATTCATATTGTTCACTACAAAGTGAATAGAACGCAAACTAATTATTACAAATATCAGTTTTCAAAAACTGATGAACGCAAATGAATACTGAGAATCTCCGCGACGATTTAAAAAAAAGTGCAAAAAATTTCAAATGAGAATGTTTCGAAAAACTTGCGTTTGTTAGAATCTCTTCAGCAATCTGCCCATTCTTGGGACACTCTGTTAATATTCATCATAGCAAGCAAGTTAGATGCCCTCACTGCGAGGGAATGGGAATCATATAGATCCGGAGGTGATCTTCCTTCCTTTGAAGATATGATCGCATTCTTGAAAGGCAGAGCTGAACTTCTAGTGAAGCTAGAAGTATCGAAAGTTACGTATAAATCGGACAGGCGGTCCAAATTCTCAAGGCAGCCGCAATCTTTTGTCTCGTTCAATAGAAAAGCATGTACATTCTTTAAAGAAGATCATTAAATATATAACTGGGCTAAATTCTAAGGGGCTTTGACCCAAGAGCGAATCAAACATACTAAGGATTCAAAACTTTGTACAAATTGCCTTTATTCTGGCCTTTTTAGCTCCAAAAGCTAATATGGAACGTGTAAAAAATGCATATTTGGGGATTGTATTGTAGGACCATTCGAATTACCAACTAGGCTTGATGGAGTAACGTATCTAAATTTTTGAGAGAAGATTTACCATCTCTTTTAGAAGACATATCTCTAAATTTGAGACGTAACTCTTGTTACATACATGACCGTGCACCACCACATTATAGCCTAGAAGTTAGAAATTATCTAGATGAAATTTATCGTCAAAGGTGGATTGGTAGAGGTAGTGTATACCCATGGCCAGCACGCAGTCCCGAACTAAATCCCCTAGACTTTCACTTGTGGGCCTACCTAAAGTCACTTGTTTATAAAAAAAATAAATAACCGCCAAGAGTTATGGCAAAATATTGTAGAGAGAGTTAACATAATTAGGGCCCAAAGAAACTCATTATATAAAATAAGACAAAACTTACACAAAAGATTTAGATTAGATATTTATAAAAATTGATTGATGATTTAGATTTTTATAAAATTTATTACTGTGTAAAAGTTTTATAAAAATAATTGTTTCAATCATATGCATTTTGTTTGCAAAAATTAGCTACTACTAATACATTTAATATTCACTAGTATTAAGACCTTTTGAATAATGTTTGAATTTACATAAGTTTTTGTAAAATGTTTTCATTTTATGCATGTCTCTAAAAAATACGTTTAATTTTAAAACGGTGTACTTTTTTGATTTGAAACAAGAATACCTATTTTGTGTAGAACTAAATGTTATTTCATATTTTTTCCTAGAATGTTTATACAGGGCAGACAAAAAAATTATGTCCACATTAATGAACCAATGTTATAGTAGGTGGCGCCACATAGTGTGAATGGTAAAACTAATATTATTTTCATATTAAGCATACTAAATAATAGCAAGATACCAAATTTCACTTAATCGATTGAATAGTTTTCAATATATCCCTAAAAATAATATAAAAAAATATTAATGAATTACCCTGTAGAACGAAAACTAGCAACATTTTGCATAAGCAATTTGAGCTCAAACGCTTTATTTTGATGTCAGCTATCACCCATTAGCTAATGTCCAATTAATTATGGGACATCCTGTATATAGACAAAAATCATGTTTAGATCTAATAAATCCATTCTCTGTTCAACTCTATTAAAAGTATGATTGCAGCATTTTGGTCTCAAAGAGACATATTGCATTCATGAAAGATTTTATTACTTCTCAACATATGATGCCGGTTTCCGAATCCGATTTTATATCGACTATTTCTTAACGCTCACACAGTTTTCAAAAAACAAATTTTTATTTCGCTTCTTTTCTACAAAATTCGTACTTGCTTCGACGCCAATCTATATGACGTTCGAGGTGTGTTGCTAATCGACGCGTTTTATACTGGTCCTAAAAGCAAACGTATTGACAAATTAAAGTAAATAAGGAATTTTGGAACTATAAAAGGTGTTCTCTGGAGATCGGACTTTTTTTTAAACCTCTCCTAAAGTTTTTACTACGTACCGTTACTTACGGCACTTCTTCGTTTTATTTCGCTTAAAAGCTCTACAAGAGTAACTCTCTTATCTTAGCTTTTAAAGCTCGATGGTTTTTCGCTAGACAAATCAACAACGTCATCAACCATCATCGTTTATTTTCAAGGTTTTGGCTTGGACATTTTGACATTTTGTTCGCTGAAAAAGAGGAGCCTTCCATTTTTACGGTACTGGGCCTAAAATGGAATCCTACGACTGACTTCTTTTCTTATTCTCCTCGTCCCTTTAACAAACCTTGTACAAAGTGGGCTATTCGTTCGTAAATCAGTCGTATTGTTGTTTCTATCCTCTTGTTTTTATTCTTTTTACATGTATTTTTGCTAGTCAAACGTCTTCTACAACCGTTGTGGTACTTCAATGTATCCTGGGATGATGAAACATCTGAACAGATACATCTGACCTCTGTACTTGTATGTGTTACATTTCTGGTGTTATTTCTATACAAGAACATCTATCGCAAGACCGGAGCTCTTGGCAGCTATACTGCTGACTGATCTAGTCACTTTTATCAACGAGTCTCGTCCAATTTTCATGTTCGCACTGATTCGACAAGATTGGAACTCTTGCCAGCCATATTGCTGGCTGATCTAGTCACCTTTGTCAAAGGGTTCTCCTTCCTATCTTCAAATATTTTATTTGACTCGACGATTGCGCTCCCTTGAGCTAATTTTTCTACCCATAAATTGTCAATCGTATTAAACACATACAAAAACTGATACCACACTCTACTCGTCATTATATGACTTCTAATCAAAAACCTCTCTGATTGTGTTAGTCGTGTTTTATCACCAGCACAATTGTTACAATTTTCACCAAACTGGCATTTTCCTACCGTGGAGCTCGCCGAAATATCATTACTTCCCGGCTGTCACTGAAGACTTTCTTCTGAAATGCGACACCACGCCGAGATTTCGACGTTGTTCTTCTTTTTGTTTTTTCGCACCCCACGGAATTCTTATAGGATTGGATCTTATAGTTATTGTGTTTGACACAGTCTTTCTAGTTTAGTAGGCCGACAAATTCTGATTCGACGCTATTCTTTTCTAATTGATGGCATTGTACGCGTTGTCAATCTGAGCACAGTTTCAGATGGCATCCAACAATGTCCTCTGGTCAAAATATGACCTTCGCTTATTTGCCAATTCATATTTTATAATTACTTAATTCTTTATTAGTATATCGGTCTTTTCATGTCTATTATTTATACTTATACTTTCAGCTGTTCTTAAAAACATTCGTTTTTGGAGCGGGAGAATGTTTGGGAAAGTATGTAGTATTTATTTTCATATTTTTTTAGTTTCTTTTACTGTACTATAATATGATCTAATTTAATTCTAACGACTTTGCTTTAAAATATATTTTCCTGTTATTCAATAAAATCGCATTGTTAAACTGGCTAGCTCATTTATTCTGTTTTAAGTTCAGGGAATTTGACTTTCTCCTTTGTTATTTTTGTGTCGCCAATACACACAAAATGTGTAAAGTATAGTATTACCGTGACCATTGAATTGGATTGTCGCTATTCAGAAGCCCCCTACAATAGGGTTGATTTATGGGGGAGCTCTTGTCCCATAGACTACCTAAGGATGGCGAGAGGGTTTGTTCTGACTATCTCAAGAATCACCGCCAGTGAAACCTGAAACCAGTAATAAACAGACCAAAAGAAAGACATGTTCGCATGTTTTAAATAACATTTTTGACGATTGACCATTTTTCATATAATTCCCATTAAAATATTTAATAATACCAGATAATTTAATTTTTAACTATCAACAAAAATCTAATATATGCAACCAGAACTGTTTGTGAACGCTATATTCCTATAATATATATATATATATATATATATATATATATATATATATATATATATATATATATATATATATAAACAACACAGTTTATTAGGGCTGCAGTCAGTAGGTTTGGCCGGGATGTTATAGAAACACTCTTTTGACTTTTGGTCGAGCTTTCGGAATTCTTTTATTCCTTCTTCAAGACACTGTAATTAGAAGAAAGTGTAAATATTTACAACATATCTCAAATTGTCATTACAACTTACTAGTCGTTGAGATTATTTGTGTAAAGCTACGACACTCAACATTAAAAACACACATATAAAATATAACATGTAAAATAATGGACAAAATACATTTTAAAATTTAGTTGTAAAGTTAAAATTTTGTTAGTGACATCTTTTAATGGTGTGTTTTGACTGATACATAGAGAACAGAAAAAAAAATAGTGTGATTAAAAAGTAATTAGGAGTTCTTGCTATTATATTAATGGAAGTAGTATATTAAACCTGTCTTGATAGTATGCAACATGTTTTGTATGCAGGTGTATTATGGTGTGTATATGTAAAAGTAAATCTTTATTTTATTTTTGATGTTTTGTCAGTAAGTAACAATAAATGTTGCTCAATTTATCTATGTCTGACTTTTTATTTATACAAGACGTATTAGATTTTATGAAACACATTTCCAAGAAAACACGTTTTGAATGGTTTTTTCCTTTGCCAAAATACAGGAATCTTCGAAATTAAATTCATGTTTTAAAGTTAATGCATGTTCTGTGAGCGCACATGCGTTTATCTTTTTGGTTTTTATGTCGCTGCGATGTGATATTACTCTATTGTGAAAATTACGAGATGATTCTCCGATATACACGTTTTTACAATTGGCACACGGTATAGAATAAACAACATTCGATGACTCCTGTATTTACACAAATAATCTCAACGACTAGTAAGTTGTAATGACAATTTGAGATATGTTGTAAATATTTACACTTTCTTCTAATTACAGTGTCTTGAAGAAGGAATAAAAGAATTCCGAAAGCTCGACCAAAAGTCAAAAGAGTGTTTCTATAACATCCCGGCCAAACCTACTGACTGCAGCCCTAATAAACTGTGTTGTTTGTTTATATCGACAGTGAGTAATATCCAATATTTCTTATATATATATATATATATATATATATATATATATATATATATATATATATATATATATATATATATATATATATATATATATATATATATATATATATATATATATATATATAGTCGTATAGTTTGTACGACGGGACGAACCGCTTGCGAGCTGTTCGTTCGTTGCTCGTCACGAACCATGACCTGTCGGTTTTTGGGACGAACGCAAAGAATGTTCGCAGTTAAATTTGGACGGTGTTCGAGACTATAAATTGTTTCTGCTAAGTGTGAGATGAGATCATTCGGTTAAACAAAATTTGCTGAACGAGCGCGGCTAATTTTCAAAAGTAATTAATAACAGATAATGTCGCCTACCGTGTAAAGAAAATACCGAAATATTTAGAATAATGAAGTAAATTAATTCTCGGTTTGTTATTAGATACTTAGGGTATTGGATAGTAACGAACATAAAAACATATTTCAGTTCGGCTCGCATATGTGTACCCATCTACACAGATAGCGCCGCTAAGTACCTCTTTGTCGATAAAAATGTTTAGATAATAAATATGTATCATTTTTCAATGATATGTGTGGATGAAACTTTATGTTCCTGCAAATGCGTAACTTTGTTTATTTGGTATAATATATTCCGATTGACACAGCGGAGCAGTAAAATATTATACATAAAGATGTTGTTAAAGATATCTTTGCCTACTTGGTCTACTAGGTATTTGATAAAATTACTGTCTACACAACTTGGCAGCTCAGCCAATGGATATAATGATAGAAAACTGCAATTTATATTAGGGTTTGAAATCTACAATTAAGTTAAAAAATTTACCAGAGCTCATGCAGCAGTAGAGCCATCTCTAGGATCAGAAACAAATTAATTGTGGGTGAATATTAACCTTAAGTTTAACTCTCTGTATAATTAAAAATGAGAATAGGAAAAATGATCTATTGCAACTATAGTTCTTTAACAATAATCAAAAATTATAAAAATTATTCATTTTGATAATTCACAAACAAGGAAAATGAATTCCTTTAGTTGGCTGTATACCGTGAATCACAAAAATTTTTATTAAAAAAAAAATCGTTTATAAAAGGTATATTAATATAAAAACCCTATCTGGCTATATCACAAAACGTTTTCAGAATGACTATTCATCATCAGTGCATTCTAGATTTACATATTTGAAGCCACCAATTACATGTAGTTAGTTTTCTAATCAAATGACGATACAGAAAAGAAAACATCATTTACACCAAATATGTATAAAAAAATTTAACTAACGGAAAATAGAAAAAAAATAACACCACAGAAAAATAAACAAAACACTAATTTTAACTTATCGTATTTAGATAAGGTGTTCAAAATGACCTCCCAAAACATTTATCCATAGTTTAAAGTGGTCATTGAAAGATTTGCTTACATTACGAAGCATTTTTAAAGAAATATTTTGAAATACAATTCAGAACCTATCTTCATTTTTTATTTACATTGTTTCAAGTTTTATACAGTTCATTTTTAACATAGCCCATAGAAATGCGTCCGTTTTATTAAAATCTGGTGACCTAGGTGGTCACTTTACCGGTCCATCCCTTATACTCTGTACAGAGAACTACGAACACAGAGAAGCGACACAACCGTTCTAAAACGTGTACCATTTTTGTATACGCATGCCCGATTTTGGTTGCTTAGCTGTCATCAACACGTGCTTATTCTTTAACTCTGGTTGTTTTACGATAGTCCGTAGGCGTCTGTGGTAAATACTCGACTCAACAAGTGCATTTGAGCATTTATATAATTTATTTATAGTTTATAGTTATAGTTAAAATATATAAGTTAAATATATAAGCCTAAGAATAATAACAGGTAATTACTATTTTTTTTCCGAAGTTAATGGCACTGGCAAAGCCAAAAGGCCAGTCATGGGTAATTACTATTGCTTTGAAATTAATATTAGTTATTACATAATAGTATTAGTTTGACTTTCGAACAGTAAGCCGACGCCGACGTGTCCGTCCAAACTATCATTAAGTGGAGCAATAAAAAAATAAACTTTGGTGTGCCAAGGGATAGTTCAAAATGAAAACATTAAATTTGGTGTCAGTCAGTGCTATTTCTTTTATTGAAAGACGCAAGTTTCCGAAGGCTCCGGTCAAAAAATCAACAGGTGGTGGCAATTACACAACAGACAACGGAAGATTTGACCAATTATTTAAAGGTAAATGCTCGAAATATACATTTCTACTGCAAGAAGTTAAAGGTTACGGAGTACCAAGCAAGCTTTAAAGTTTCATATCCATTGGATTATAAAAATGAAGTTCTCAATCCCAGCATCTGGCGTGAAGGTTCAATGGTTCGTCGTTTTGACTTCAAGTACAAGAATTGTACTAACCGCAGTTAACAACAAAACCAGAAATAATTGTTACAAATCCGGCTTAGGCAAACTAGATGCTACAAATAATTTTAAAGGCAATACCATTCAACTAAAAATCGTATGTATTAACTCTGAATGTATTGTAAACAAAATAAATTGTATCGAATTATTACTTAAAACTGGAAGTCTGGATTTACTATGTATATCCGAATCATAGTGTAATGACAATGTAAATTCTTTTTATCTTCCTAATGCTCTCTTGTAATGATTCGTAATACTTTTTTGATTATTTTTTAGGTTATTACATTTTTATATTTATAGAAATATACTCGTACAATACTTCTAGGTTTTTTATTCGTTTACTCCGATATTCGACTTTAAAGGAAAAATGTAATTTTGATAGGTTTCCAAGACATTAACAATAGATTTCAACATAAAGTTTCTTGTTGTCGACCACAAACATTTGTCACCCAAAGAGAATTGGAACTTTCAGAGTTTGTGAAATTTCCGTGGCAGTTACAATGGCTTTGTTATTTTTCGATTATATTACGAAATATAATTTATTAGGAAATTCCACGACGAACAAATTATATCTTGTATCAACGTAAGCCAAAAAGAATCGGTGTATTATTGGTCTATCAATGCCAACATCAGGATAAACAAAAAAGTATTTTCATCTATGGTTACATCAATACGATTTTCAGCATTACTTTGCGTTGTGCGATGTATTTGCAACCTTTTGTAAATCAAAAATAGTTACAACATTAAGAATGTCAACAAAAGCCGTCCCTGTATGTAACTGTCTTTTCAGTGCAATATTTCATATTTATTGAAAGTCAACATAAATGCTCAATTTGATTTAAGAATTTATATTGTGTGATATGCCCACTGACTATTAGTTTTCTGGTTGTTAACTGTATTTGGCGGCTTGGCCACGAAACTTCAAAGGAGTGTCGCTTCTCTGTGTTCGTAGTTCTCTGCTCTGTATAACATTAAACAACGTTATATTCTTGTAACTAGAAAGAGCATGTTAAATTTAAAATACAGGGTGTTTCATTTGTGTTTGAAGACCCTGCAACCAATTTTAAAATTGCGCTAATTTTTTTTTCTGTTAACTCCATTGAGTGCAACAATCTGCCCATTGGGCATTAAGCATTTGGTATGGTAAAAAAATGCAGACATGTAGAGAGTTACTCCAGTGAGTAACCTCTTTACAATTCTAAAAATTAAAATTTTATTAGTTTAACCCGTAACCACAGACGCGGAGTCAATTTGACTCATTGCAAGTGCGTAGTGACGAGTTTCGAGATTTCCCCCCACTCTATATGGCCAGGCATAGATGTACCTTTTCAACGATCAGTATTCAACGGTTAGTGAGACGGCTGTGTCGTTTGTATGTGTTATTTGGATTTTATTACTACTTCAGTTTTCGACGGAGTCAAAAAGACTACAGGTCTGTGATAACGTTATATTTCTTGTTTCCATATTTTATAAATCTGCTCGGTTTATTTTAGGTTTAAGTAATGGATTTCGAAAGTAAAGCTGGTCCATCAAAAAGAATCAGATATGGCGATGCAAACTATGAAGAAACTTTGCTGAAATGGGCGGATGAGGTCGATGAAAACGAGAGCGATGCTGATTCAGATTCCGAATTTATTTATAGCGGTCATGACTTTCTAGTGAAGATGAAGATGTAATAGAAAAAGGTGAGCCATCGCATGAAGTTTCTGTAGAAAACTATTTTTACGGAAAAACCGTTTCAAATGGTCCAAGATATCCCCTTATTCTAGAAATACACGCACTTTGCAACATAATATTGTAATTAAGTGTCCGGGTATAAAAATTACAAAAATTCATAAAGCCGATCCAGAAGAAATTTGGAATGTTTTTTTTTATGACCGCATTATTCAGATTATTCTTGAATACTCAAATTTACGCCTGGCAAAATTGAGGGAGAAATATCAAAACAAAAATTCAAGTGATATTCGGAATTTAGATATTGTCGAGCTGAAGGCTTTTATTGGAATGCTTTTGCTTACAGCTATCTTCAAATCTAATCACGAAGATATTCGTTCAATTTTTGCTACTGATGGATCGGGCAGAGATATATTCAGATGTGTAATGAACTCAAATCGTTTTGCTGTCATACTCTTATGCTTACGATTCGATGACCCAGAAACTGGACTCGCACGAAAAAAGGATGATCCTTTAGCTCCAATCTCCGAGATATTCAACGCTTTCGTTAAAAATTCTCAAAGCGCTTACACTCTAGGTACAAACACATGTATTGATGAAATGTTAATTTCATTCCGAGGACGGTCAAGGTTTAAGATGTACATGCCAGCAAAGCCTTGTAAATATGGGTTGAAAATGATGGCGTTGACAGATGCTAGAACTGGATATTTATATAATGCATATATATATATATATATATATATATATATATATATATATATATATATATATATATATATATATATATTGTGGTAAAGATTCAGATGGCTTCGATTTGCCAGATAATGAAAAAAAATATTCTAAGCCTACGCAAGCTGTTCTCAAACTTGCTAAGCCAATTTTCGGCACAGGAACATAACCGCCGATAATTGGTTTAGTTCCATAGAGTTAGTGAATTTATTAAAATCAAAAGGTC
The DNA here is from genome assembly GCF_040954645.1 of Diabrotica undecimpunctata. Taxonomy (NCBI): domain Eukaryota; kingdom Metazoa; phylum Arthropoda; class Insecta; order Coleoptera; family Chrysomelidae; genus Diabrotica; species Diabrotica undecimpunctata. The sequence goes on along the minus strand of NC_092811.1, from coordinate 30,592,105 downwards.
TGACATATGTTGGAACATTGAAAAAAAAATAAGCGTGAAATTCCAGTTAGCTTTTTACCAAAAAAAGAAAGATCTGCAGGTTCTAGTTTGTACGGTTTTACCAGTGACATTACCCTACTTTCTCACGTTCATGATGCACCATGATGAAGGAAACGTGGGAGAATCTGGCAAACCGGAAATAATCGACTTCTACAATCTAACAAAAGGGGGAGTGGATAGCTTGGATGAAAAGTGTAGTGTTTATTCAACGGGTCGAAGAACGCGGCGTTGGCCAATGGCAATTTTTTATAGAATGCTGGATATTTCGACTGTTAATTCTTTTTTGGTTCATCAGTCGTGCCGAGACAATGTGAAGCTGAAACGTTTCGAATTCAATAAACAACTTGCAATGCAGCTAATAGAACCAGAAATGAGACGTCGTTTTCAAAATATACACATCAGTCGGGAAGTCAGAATGTGTATTGGTCGTGTTTTAAAAATAGAATTAGAATGCTCTAGTACTAAACAAGAAGAAAAATTTGAAGTCAGAAAATACTGCAAGCGTTGCCCAGCTAAAAGAAGACGCAAAAAAAGCACACTTCTGCATAATTTGTAAAATTCCAATATGTATGGATTGTACCAAAAGAGTTTGTGTGGAGTGTGCACAATGAAAATATACGTTGGGAAAACTTACTGCACGTTTCCATAATATTATTATGTTAATTTCTAATTAATGTAATTGTTATGTTGTATGTTTTTAACAAATTTTGAATAAAAACTGCTTAGCAAGTTTTTTTTTTAGTTAAAAATCTTGCGAAAAATAATGTATCAAAATTTTTCAAAAATTGTATAGGTCAGTTATATTTATTTGAGAAAAATGCCATAAGCAGCACTATATGACTGGTGAAGAACAGGATAGTACCGACCTACATGAAACATAATATGGTAAATTTTATAAGAAATTAGTTCGATAAATTTGTATTGTTATAAACAAAGCTTAATTTTATGTCTTGATGAATTTGTGTAAATTTAAATTACTTTGATCATATTTCTGTAATGCATTTTCTATAAAATGTTCAAACAATAATTGGTTTGTATACAAAAACTAATTAATAATTGGGCAAATGGTAGGTAGTGAAAGATAAAAATATATATATTTAAATAATTTATAAAACCTTGAAGTAAAAATTAAAAGTTTATCTAGTCAACACTTACTTACATTATTATTTTCTATTAAGAACTTATTTTCAAATATATAGATATTGCAACAATAAGTGAAGTGTTCATAATAATTATAAATAATAAGTCCACGTTTTTCTTGAAAAATTGAAGCAGTAGTTTGGTGTTAAACATATATGTCGATAATCCCTACACCTGATTATGTAATAAAATATTTCGGGTAAACTCGGTATTGAGAGAAAGTTGTCTTGGCATTACACTTCGTCACTTTCTTTCTCTGAATCACTGTTCTCCACATTGATAATAATTTTATTTAGAACAGGAATGTTTTTAAGATATTCTTTTTCGATATTTTTTACGTGCTCTATTGCTTTCTTCCAGTTATCCTCAGATATATTTTTAAATTCAGAATCTATTGGAGTCACGACAGTGTTATAACATTTTGGACTTACATTTTTTTGTCTCACATTATATTTCAGTTGAGACCATAACAACTCTATTGGATTTAAAACGCAGTAATACGGTAGTAGTCTTAAAGTTGTATGTCCATTTTTACTTGCTGCATCATGAATAATATATTCCTTTACAAATAATTTTGTAATAAGTACCTCTACTAATTGGTCTTTTTAGTGTACCAATCTTCAAAATATAAATCTTATGATAATAAAAAATCTTGCAATTCATCCTGTCTAGAGTATTTATTCGGAAATTTTAAACCACAATTCGAAAAATTCACCCGTAATATCTTGATGATAATCCAAACAATTGTCTTTACATTCATTTTGCACTTTACATTGTCATTACTCCAACGTTTGCCAATTGTTTCGTTAGTGACAAACCACGTTTCATCTAAGTAATAAATTTTTCTTCCACTATTTCTGTACTCTTTTCCAAATATTCATTACGCCATTTTATTAAACGGACACTTTCCATTATAGTATGTCGTTTATTGATTGTTTTATATTTAAAACCATTTGATAGTAACAATTTTCTTAAAGTTGATTTACAGCAATTAATAATATTTTTAGATTATAATTCAGCTAAAATTTGATTAAGTGTGGGTATAATATTACCTGCAAATACATCATAAATAGTTTCTGAAATGGGACCTAAAAGATGTTGCTCAATAGATCGATGCAGTCCAAAGTCGCTCCTTTTTTGTCTATTTGTAATGCCCTCCTTTATAATTCGATATACAGTAGTAAATCAAACTTTTGTTAAAGCCGCAGTTTTTAAAACACTCTCGTGCCGTTCCAATTCTTCACATAATCCATTAAACACATTTAACACAATTTCTTTAGCGTCTTTCGATAAATGTTTCTTTTTCTGGCTTTTTAATACTTCCTCTACTTGGTCCAGCAACATTTTCAGGATTATTTGGTGGTAGAATTTCCTCATTTTCTTTAACAATTTCTACTTCATTATTCTTAACAATTTCTAATGCACTATTCTCCCATGGACGCCACATTTTTATTTAGGTACTTAATATTTTTCTGATAGCGAAATCGTCACTAATAAATGCGGGCTCTCTTTACAGAGTTTAAACTAAAAATTATATGTATAACAATACCAAAAGTCACATCAGTCTTGTTATCGGTCGTTCAGAATTTCGTGGAAATTTAAAAACCTTGGTCAGCACAGCATGGCTGTGACAAGAACCCGAAAATCGAGTAAGAGGAGTCATAAACTCATAAACTTTTATTGATAGGTATAAAAAGGGGCTTACATCGTCAAATTTTAGCAGTAGCGTAAATAAAAGCATTATTGTGATTAAAAATAAAAACATTATTTTGATTAAATAGACCTAACAGGTATAATTATTTAAATATAATATATTTATAATTGTATCTAATAAAATTATATTTTACAGTAATTATTATTTTTGCGTTTTTCTGAATACTATCCTGTAAAAAGGCAAAATATTAAAGAGGAACTATTAAAACAGATGTCATTTGATCTAAGCACATGGGTATATTTTGTTCGGTACCATTTTTACACCAATTGGGCTATCTCTTTAAATTTCTCAATTATCTGTAACCGGGCTATATGCATTACATTTATTTCTCTACAACTTGATTGCGTTTTACTAAAATACATCCATAATTATATTAAACATTAATACTTATACCCTACTTAAGCAATATAAGGTAGAGGTAAGCTTAGTTTTCCCCATATATTTTTTTCAGTTATTCAAATATAGGAGTCATTTTGACTCAACGTCTGTGGTAATGTTCAGTTAGTTAGACGTCTGTGGTTACGGGTTAAATACACTTATTATGTTCAGCTGGACAAGTCGGACGGCAATTGCCGTTTTAGTCTACGCACTCCAAAGACGTTCCGCACATTTAGCTGTCGAGCAAACGCATTAGGATGCACTAGCACTCGTAAAAATTGCGCTAATAGCTTCTCATCGTTTTTTGGCAATGTCGATGTTTCTGATTCATGTTAGGACTGAAATTTTATATTTTGTTCTTACCAGCTTATCAGATTTTAAGTGTTTAATAAGTCCGTTATGTTTATTCTCGTTGTATACTCTCCTTTTTATGTTTTCAATAATATTAATTTCTTAAGTGACTAAAGAGCCTAGATATGTAAAATTCTTCTGACCATTCATTTTCATATAACTTTTTTTAGGGTAATGTTAAATAAGATGCAGGATAAGGCCTCTCCTTGGTAGTCCAAATAGTCCTCTCTTAGTAGAGATTGTATCTGTTGATTCTTTATGGATTCTGATTTTGCTCTACACTCGTAAATGTTTCTTCGATAATAGTAATCAGTTGCGTTGCTATCTTAAACACTTTTAGTGTTTGGATCAGGAATTTTCGATTGATATAATCATAGGCACCCTAAAAGTCAATGGAAAGGTATTGCGTGTCTGTATCAAAATCACCAAATTTTTCTAAGATTCGCCTCAGTGTAAAGATGAGATATATTGTTGATTTTTTTTTACATGCAGAAACCTTGGTATGCCCCAAGTATTTGCTGCACATACGTTTTTAGTTGTTCATATACTAAATTGCTCATATTTTTAGTAACGTTAAGCTCGATAATTTCTACGTTGGAGTTGGTCTCCTTTTTTGTGTAACGGCAAGATTATTCCGATATTCCATTCCAGCGGACTTTGTTTATTTTTCCATATGGTTAGTATAGGTTCGAACATTGGCTTAATAGTTAGTCTTCGCCTTCTTTTATCTGATATCCGCACAAACCATGCACACTTTTGGAAACACACTGATCAATGCCTGCATAGTTCAACTTAATGTTTGATGCCTTCCAAAAAGTGTGTGATGGCTTTTGCTTCCAGCTACGGTAATTAATATATTTTTTATTAATATTATAATTACAGTTAAATAAGTATACTTTGTTCTATTAAACATAACCCCTTCTAATCTCTTTCGAGATTTTTTTAACCAATCATAAAATATTTTTTTATTTAAGTACATAATAGTTGTTTAATAGATAATAACGATTTTAGGTTTTCCCCATGAAGATATACAAACTGATGCAAGCCAATTATTCAAAGACTATGTTAATATTACCGGTGATTTGGACCAATGTTTAACTGCCCCGACGAACGTGAACACTGCGAAAAACTATTTTACCACTGAAATTTCCGCCAAACAATTTTCAACAAAGAATCATATAGAAACAAGTACGAGGGTTTACGTTGAAGACCAAGTTTTCACGTGTACAATATGCATCGAAAACTTTTCAGAAAGTTCTGATTTAAAACCAAGGGTAAACAGTCACGCTGCTGGAAAAAAACATTTAACGTGTGGAATTTGTTCTAAAGAGTTTAATAAAGAGAGTGTTTTAACAGTACCTACAGGAGAAAATACATTTCCATGTATAATTTGCTCTGAATTATTTTCACGAAGATCCATTTTGGAAGAACATATGCGAACACATATTGGCAATAAACCTCTTGCATGTGAAATTTGTTCCAAAAGTTTTTCACGAAGATCCAATTTAATAGAACATATGAGAGTACACACTGGCGATAAACCTTTTGCATGTGAAACTGGCTCCAAAGGTTTTTCACAAAAAAATAATTTAAAAGAACATATGAGAGTACACACTGGCGATAAACCTTTTGCATGTGAAATTTGCTCCAAAAGTTTTTCACAAAGATCCAATTTAAAAGAACATATGAGAGTACACACTGGCGATAAACCTTTTACATGTGAAATTTGCTCGAAAAGTTTTTCACAAAGATCCAGTTTAAGAAAACATATGAGAGGACACACTGGCGATAAACCTTTTGCATGTGAAATTTGCTCCAAAGGTTTTTTATACAATTCCACTTTAAAACAACATATGAGAGCACACACTGGCGATAAACCTTTTGCATGTCAAATTTGCTCCAAAAGTTTTTCACAAAGTTCCGGTTTAACAGAACATATGAGAGTACACACTGGCCATAAACCTTTTGCATGTGAAATTTGCTCCAAAGGTTTTTCGCAGAAAAACAATTTAAAAGAACATATGAGAGTACACACTGGCGATAAACCTTTTGCATGTGAAATTTGCTCCAAAAGTTTTTCACAAAGATCCAATTTAAAAGAACATATGAGAGTACACACTGGCGATAAACCTCTTGCATGTGAAATTTGCTCCAAAAGTTTTTCACACAATTCCATTTTAACACAACATATGAGAGTACACACTGGCGATAAACCTTTTGCATGTGAAATTTGCTCCAAAAGTTTTTCACAAAGATCCAATTTAAAAGAACATACAAGACTACACACTGGCGATAAACCTTATGCATGTGAAATTTGCTCTAAAGTTTATTCACAAAGAATAAATTTAAGAGAACATATGAGAGTACACACTGGCGATAAACCTTTTGCATGTGAAATTTGCTCTAAAGCTTTTTCACACAATTTCACTTTAACAAAACATATGAGGGTACACACTGGCGATAAACCTTTTACATGTGAAATTTGTTCCGAAGGTTTTTTATACAATTATACTTTAACACAACATATGAGAGTACACACTGGCGATAAATCTTTTGCATGTGAAATTTGCTTCAAAGGTTTTTCACACAGATCCAAGTTAAGAGAACATATGAGAGTACACACTGGCGATAAACCTTTTGCATGTGAAATTTGCTCCAAAGGTTTTTTATACAATTCCAATTTAACACAACATATGAGAGTACACACTGGCGATAAACCTTTTGCATGTGAAATTTGCTCCAAAGGTTTTGCACAAAGATCCACTTTAACACAACATATGAGAGTTCACACTGGCGATAAACCTTTAGCATGTGAAATTTGCTCCAAAAGTTTTTCACACAATTCAATTTTAACACGACATATGAGAGTACACACTGGCGATAAATCTTTTGCATGTGAAATTTGCTCCAAGGGTTTTTCAAAAAGATCCAAGTTAAGAGATCATATTAGAGTACACACTGGAGATAAACCTTTTGCATGTGAAATTTGCTCCAAAAGTTTTTTATACAATTCCAATTTAACACAACATATGAGAGTACACACTGGCGATAAACCTTTTACATGTGAAATTTGCTCGAAAAGTTTTTCACAAAGTTCCAGTTTAAGAAAACACATGAGAGAACACACTGGCGATAAACCTTTTGCATGTGAAATTTGCTCCAAAGGTTTTTTATACAATTCCACTTTAAAACAACATATGAGAGCACACACTGGCGATAAACCTTTTGCATGTCAAATTTGCTCCAAAAGTTTTTCACAAAGATTCAATTTAACAAAACATATGAGAGTGCACACAGGAGATAAACCTTTGGCATGAATTTGCTCCAAAGGTTTTTCACGCAATTTCACTTTAATACAACATATGAGAGTACACACTGGCGATAAACCTTTTGCAAATTTGCTCCAAGGGTTTTTCAAAAAGATCCAAGTTAAGAGAACATATTAGAGTACACACGGGAGATAAACCTTTTGCATGAATTTGCTCCAAAGATTTTTCACAAAGAACAAATTTAGGAGGACATATGAGGGTACACATTGGCGATAAACCTTTTGCATTGTGAAATTTGCTCCAAAAGTTTTTCACAAGATCCAATTTAACATAACATATGAGATTACATACTGGCGATAACATTTTTGTATGTGGAATTTGTGCCAAAAAGTTTTTACGAAATTCGCGTTTAAAAGAACATATGGGAATGCACACTGGATTCATTCCTGAAATTTCACATGTAATACCTTTGCATGTGTAATTTGTACCAAAAATATTCACAATGTTGAGATTTAAAAGAACATGTGGGAAGACATACTACAGATAACTTTTTGAGATCACTTTTGCATGTGAAGTTAGCACCAAAACTTTTTGACATAGATCCAGGTTAACCGAACCTATAGATAAACCCTTTGAATGTTACATTTGCTGCAAATTCTTGTCATATCGATCCTATTTAAAAGGTTATACAAGAACATACCATGGAGATAATACTACGGAATGTGAAATTTTGTCATTTACCTATATAAAAATGGTAGAAAATACGTATACTTTCAAAAGTTATGCTTCACCCAAAATTTTTGTTCTTATTAACTATTTTCAGAAACTCCTGTTATAGACCATTTGTAAAAAAATATAATAACGTTGACTGATATTTTTTTGTTTTAAAAGAAATACTGTTTTTTTTTTTAATAAATAAAAAATTAAAAAATTAAAAATTTATTTCTAATTAAAATGTATCTAACAATTTTAATATCTTCTATTTTCACCACGGCCATCGATGTAAGCCTGGATTTGAGTTCTAATACTGCTAACAAGTCGATCAATTATATAATTTATTTGTGGAAACTGATTAATTATTTGATTTGGACGAGATATTTGAAACAAAATGTTGATTTATTCCATGCAGAAACCTCATTGGTATGCCCCAAGTATTTGTTGCGCATACGTTTTTAGTTGTTCATATACTAAATTGCTTATATTTTTAGTAACGTTAAGCTCGATAATTTCTGCATTGGAGTTGGTCTCCTTTTTTGTGTAACGTTATTTTTCCATATGATTAGTATAGGTTCGAACATTGGCTTAATAGTTAGTCTTCGCCTTCTTTTATCTGATATTGATGAAAATTAAATCCGCACAAACCATGCACACTTTTGGAAACACACTGATCAATGCCTGTATAGTTCAACTTAATGTTTGCTGCCTTCCAAAAAGTGTGTGATGGCTTTTGCTTCCAGCTACAGTAATTATTATATTTTTTATTAATATTATAATTACAGTTAAATAAGTATACTTTGTTCTATTAAACATAACCCCTTCTAATCTCTTCCGAGATTTTTTTAACCAATCATAAAATATTTTTTTATTTAAGTACATAATAGTTGTTTAATAGATAATAACGATTTTAGGCGTTCCCCATGAAGATATACAAACTGATTCAAGCCAATTATTCAAAGACTATGTTAGTATTACCGGTGATTTGGACCAATGTTTAACTGCCCCGACGAACGTGAACACTGAGAAAAACTATTTTACCACTGAAATTTCCGCCAAACAATTTTCAACAAAGAATCATATAGAAACAAGTACGAGGGTTTACGTTGAAGACCAAGTTTTCACGTGTACAATATGCATCGAAAACTTTTCAGAAAGTTCTGATTTAAAACCAAGGGTAAACAGTCACGCTGTAGGAAAAAAACATTTAACGTGTGGAATTTGTTCTAAAGAGTTTAATAAAGAGAGTGTTTTAACAGTACCTACAGGAGAAAATACATTTCCATGTATAATTTGCTCTGAATTATTTTCACGAAGATCCATTTTGGAAGAACATATGCGAACACATATTGGCAATAAACCTCTTGCATGTGAAATTTGTTCCAAAAGTTTTTCACGAAGATCCAATTTAATAGAACATATGAGAGTACACACTGGCGATAAACCTTTTGCATGTGAAATTTGCTCCAAAAGTTTTTCACAAAGTTCCAATTTAAAAGAACATATGAGAGTACACACTGGCGATAAACCTTTTACATGTGAAATTTGCTCGAAAAGTTTTTCACAAAGATCCAGTTTAAGAAAACATATGAGAGGACACACTGGCGATAAACCTTTTGCATGTGAAATTTGCTCCAAAAGTTTTTCACAAAGATCCAATTTAAAAGAACATATGAGAGTACACACTGGCGATAAACCTTTTGCATGTGAAATTTGCTCCAAAAGTTTTTCACAAAGATCCAATTTAAAAGAACATATGAGAGTACACACTGGCGATAAACCTCTTGCATGTGAAATTTGCTCCAAAAGTTTTTCACACAATTCCATTTTAACACAACATATGAGAGTACACACTGGCGATAAACCTTTTGCATGTGAAATTTGCTCCAAAAGTTTTTCACAAAGATCCAATTTAAAAGAACATACAAGACTACACACTGGCGATAAACCTTATGCATGTGAAATTTGCTCTAAAGTTTATTCACAAAGAATAAATTTAAGAGAACATATGAGAGTACACACTGGCGATAAACCTTTTACATGTGAAATTTGCTCCGAAGGTTTTTTATACAATTATACTTTAACACAGCATATGAGAGTACACACTGGCGATAAATCTTTTGCATGTGAAATTTGCTCCAAAGGTTTTTCACACAGATCCAAGTTAAGAGAACATATGAGAGTACACACTGGCGATAAACTTTTTGCATGTGAAATTTGCTCCAAAGGTTTTGCACAAAGATCCACTTTAACACAACATATGAGAGTACACACTGGCGATAAACCTTTAGCATGTGAAATTTGCTCCAAAAGTTTTTCACGCAATTCCATTTTAACACGACATATGAGAGTACACACTGGTGATAAATCTTTTGCATGTGAAATTTGCTACAAGGGTTTTTCAAAAAGATCCAAGTTAAGAGAACATATTAGAGTACACACTGGCGATAAACCTTTTGCATGTGAAATTTGCTCCAAAGGTTTTTTATACAATTCCACTTTAAAACAACATATGAGAGCACACACTGGCGATAAACCTTTTGCATGTCAAATTTGCTCTAAAAGTTTTTCACAAAGATTCAATTTAACAAAACATATGAGAGTGCACACGGGAGATAAACCTTTTGCATGAATTTGCTCCAAAGATTTTTCACAACGAACAAATTTAAGAGGACATATGAGGGTACACTCTGGCGATAAACCTTTTGCATTGTGAAATTTGCTCCAAAAGTTTTTCACAAGATCCAATTTAACAGAACATATGAGATTACATACTGGCGATAACATTTTTGCATGTGGAATTTGTGCCAAAAATTTTTTACGAAATTCGCGTTTAAAAGAACATATGTGAATGCACACTGGATTCATTCCTGAAATTTCACATGTAATACCTTTGCATGTGTAATTTGTACCAAAAATATTCACAAAGTTCCAATTTAAAAGAACGTATGGGAAGACATACTACAGATAACTTTTTGAGATCACTTTTGCATGTGAAATTAGCACCAAAACTTTTTGACATAGATCCAGGTTAACCGAACTTATAGATAAACCCTTTGAATGTTACATTTGCTGCAAATTCTTGTCATATCGATCCTATTTAAAAGGTTATACAAGAACATACCATGGAGATAATACTACGGAATGTGAAATTTTGTCATTTACCTATAGAAAAATGGTAGAAAATACGTATACTTTCAAAAGTTATGCTTCACCCAAAATTTTTGTTCTTATTAACTATTTTCAGAAACTCCTGTTATAGACCATTATTTTGTAAAAAAATATAATAACGTTGACTGATATTTTTTTGTTTTAAAAGAAATACTGTTTTTTTTTTTAATAAATGAAAAATTAAAAAATTAAGAATTTATTTCTAATTAAAATGTATCTAACAATTTTAATATCTTCTATTTTCACCACGGCCATCGATGTAAGCCTGGATTTGAGTTCTAATACTGCTAACAAGTCGATCAATTATATAATTTATTTGTGGAAACTGATTAATAATTTGTTTTGGACGAGATATTTGAAACAAAATGTTGATTTTTTCCATGCAGAAACCTCATTGGTATGCCCCAAGTATTTGTTGCGCATAGGTTTTTAGTTGTTCATATACTAAATTGCTTATATTTTTAGTAACGTTAAGCTCGAAAATTTCTGCATTGGAGTTGGTCTCCTTTTTTGTGTAACGTTATTTTTCCATAAGGTTTGTATAGGTTCGAACATTGGCTTAATAGTTAGTCTTCGCCTTCTTTTATTTAATATCCGCACAAACCATGCACACTTTTGGAAACGCACTGATCAAGGCCTGCATAATTCAACTTTTTGCTGCCTTCGAAAAAGTGTGTGCTGGCTTTTGCTTCCAGCTACAGTAATTATTATATTTTTTATTAATAATATCATTACAGTTAAATAAGTATACTTTGTTCTATTAAACATAACCCCTTCCACTCTCTTCCGAGATTTTTTTAACCGATCATAAAATATTTTTTATTTAAGTACATAATAGTTGTTCAATAGATAATAACGATTTTAGGCGTTACCCATGAAGATATACAAACTGATTCAAGCCAATTATTCAAAGACTATGTTAGTAGTACTGGTGATTTGGAGCAATGTTTAACTGCACCGACGAATGTGAACACCGAGAAAAACTATTTTACCACTAAAATTTGCGCCAAACAATTTTCAACAAAGAATCATATAGAAACAAGTACGAGGGCTTACGTTGAAGACCAAGTTTTCACGTGTACAATATGCATCGAAAACTTTTCAGAAAGTTCTGATTTAAAATCAAGTGTAAACAGTCACGCTGTAGGAAAAAAACATTTAACGTGTGGAATTTGTTTTAAAGAGTTTAATAAAGAGAGTGTTTTAACAGTAACTACCGGAAAAAGTACATTTCCATGTGAAATTTGCTCTGAATTATTTTCACGAAGATCCATTTTGAAAGAACATATGCGAATACATATTGACGATAAACCTTTTGCATGTGAAATTTGCTCTAAAGGTTTTTCACACAATTCCGATTTAACACGACATATGAGAGTACACACTGGCAATAAACCTTTTGCATGTGAAATTTGCTCCAAAGGTTTTTCACGCAATTTCACTTTAATACAACATATGAGAGTACACACTGGCGATAAACCTTTTGCATGTGAAATTTGCTCTAAAAGTTATTCACAAAGATCCAATTTAAGAGAACATATGAGAGTACACACTGGTGATAAACCTTTTACATGTGAAATATGCTCCAAAGGTTTTTTATACAATTATACTTTAACACAACATATGAGAGTACACACTGGCGATAAACCTTTTGCATGTGAAAATTGCTCCAAAGGTTTTTCACAAAGATCCAATTTAAGAGAACATATGAAAGTACACACTGGCGATAAACCTTTTGATTGTGAAATTTGCTCCAAAAGTTTTTCACAACGACACAATTTAAGAGAACATATGAGAGTACACACTGGCGATAAACCTTTTGTATGTGAAGTTTGCTCCAAAAGTTTTTCACAAATATCCAATTTACGAGATCATATGAGAGTACACACTGGCGATAAACCTTTTGTATGTGAAATTTGCTCTAAGGGTTTTTCACAAAGATCAAGTTTAAGAGATCATATGAAAGTACACACTGGCGTTAAACCTTTTGCATGTGAAATTTGCTCCAAAGGTTTTTTATACAATTCTACTTTCACACAACATATGATATCACACACTGGCGATAAACCTTTTGTATGTGAAATTTGCTCCAAAAGTTTTTCACAAAGATCCAATTTAAAAAACCATATGATAATACACACTGGCAATAAACCTTTTGCATGTGAAATTTGCTCCAAAGGTTTTTTATACAATTCCACTTTAACAAAACATATGAGAGTACACACTGGCGATAAACCTTTTGCATGCGAAATTTGCTCCAAAAGTTTTTCACAAAGTCCCGGTTTAAAAGAACATATGAGATTACACACTGGCAATAAACCTTTTACATGTGAAATTTGCTCCAAAGGTTTTTTACAAAGATCCAATTTAACAGAACATATGAGAGTGCACACTGGCATCCAATAAACCTTTTGCATGTGAAATTTATTGCAAAGCTTTTTTACAAAGAACAAATTATAAGAGAACATATCGTCGGTATACTGCGAAAACCAGGTAAATATCGGAATACCGAAATAGAGAAAAAACGTTTTTAAAGTTTAGTTTTTTATTGTGAATTAAGCAGTCAGCTTGTTTTTGATATTAGGTATTCTGGTGAAAGATGCATATATCTGAAATGATATTCTATCATTAGTTTGAAAAAGTTGAGACACCTATCTGACTAATCCTAAATTTAAGTTGGAAATGCTATCATTTACCTATTTATGGCAACTAGAAATAAGGTAGAACTAAGTACTGAGCCTTGTGGGGTACCGTTTTCTGCAGTATAAAAATCGGAATAAACGTTATTAACTCTTACTTGGAAAGAAGAGTCTTAAGAAATTTTCGATATAGGCTAAGCAGTGTCCTCTTATATTTTATGCGTGCAATTTTTTAATGATGTTGAATCTCCAACACGTATTAGAGGCTTTCTTTAGATCGAAGAAAATAGCTATGCACATTTGATTCATTGCTAACGCTTCTTGGATATCACTTTGTAAGTCTACGATGTTGTCAATTGCTGACCGGTTACGTCTGAAGCCGTTTTGTTCTGGTAAGAAGAAATGAGATGTTTCCAGTGTCCACATAAGCCGGACATTGACTATTTTCTCCATTAATTTGGCCGTGGCACATGTTAGAGAGATGGGTCTGTATGATTCTGGATAAAGTCAAGGCTTTCTGGATTTTAAAAATGGCAAAATTGTGGGTTTTGCCCATATAGACGGATATTGTCGTTGCTGCCAAATTTGATTCAAAAATTATGTTGTTTTGCTAAGATTGATAAATGCTTTAGGAATACAACAGGAATGTTGTCGGGTCCTGGACTTGAGTTTTTCATACTTATAAGGAGTTATTTAGTTCTATAATAGTAAGAGGTTGAGATAGAGGGTTTTCGTGGGATTCTTCTAGAGACAAGATGGTGCGTTCTTTCTTTAGCTTGTAGTCCCTAAAATTTTAAGATTTGAAGCAAGAGTTTTAGCAATGTCTTGTGAAGAAGAGACTGTGGTATTGTTTATTTTAAGAGTGTTAATTGATGAAGAATACTTTAAACCGGAAATTTTCTTTACCCTTTTCCAAACTTCGCTCATTGGAGTACAATGTTTATTTCTGAGACGTATTTTGACCATGAGGCTTTTTTGAATTTTTTATGATTAATTGGGCTCTAGCTTTTAACCGTTTGAATTCTATTTTACTTTATTGGGTTTTGTGCCGTTTAAAAATATTTAGAGCTTTTTTACTTTGCCTTATTCCACCATGATACTGGATGATGATTGTGAATTTTTTGTGTTTTTTGAATGTAGAGTTCTGCACTTTTTAGTATTAAGTCATTAAAATTGGTGATTGTTCTATCGATATCACAGCAATTTATTTCACAGCTCTGCGGAATTATCAATACATATATGTTGAAAAGCTCACCCAATCAACCTTTTTAGTTTTCCATTTTAAGAAAAGGTGTCTTTTGGTTCCGATATTGTGTTAGTATTGCAGATTTGTATGGGGTAATGGTCGCTGCCGTAGGTGAACGACAACACTTCCCAGAATAAGCAAGGAGTTAAAATTGGATCACAGAGACTTAGGTCAATTGCCGAGGATTCTCCTGATGCTGAGTTGAACCTCGTGGGGGTTCCATCATTAAGAAAATTTAAATTAACGTTATGTATTAGGTTTTCTATTATTCTTCCCATCGTATTTGTGTTAGAAGATCCCCATATTATATTGTGTCGATTAAAGTCACCGACGACTATACGTGGTGTTGGAATTTTGTGTATAAGGTGCAGTATATCTGCATAATTTACCTGTGAGTTGTGAGGAATGTAAATATTACATAGATAAAATGACATTAAGGAATCAATTTTGATGACTATAGCTTCTAAATTGCTTACTAGGGGAAATAAATTTACATTGAAAGATTTTTTTACTAATGTCATAACACCACCACTAGCATGGTTAACAAGCATCCTGTCTTTACGAAAGCATATGTATTGTTTCGGATTGTATTTCTGTTGGGGTTTTGAATTGGTCTCTTGTAGACAGATTATGTCTGGACAGTTTTAGGCAATGATAATCTGTAGCATAGCCAAGCGATGGAAGAATCCATCGATATTCCATTGTATGATCTAGTTGAATATAAGAAATGAAAAATTTAAATAAGAAAAAAATAAAAACTAAACCATAGCTGCTAATAAGTGCTGGTTTGTGATGCATCACTTTCTAATTCAGAGCCCACCTCTCCAAGATAAGCAAATATTTTTTTGTTTAAGTTGGTTAGTCTTGCTTTTATTGACCTTTCTTTTAAATAGGGACGGATTTGTTTTAACATGTGAGAGAGACCTTGCAAATCAGAAGTGAAATCCTTGATCGAGATTATGGGATTAGATAAGCCGGCAGTGTTGTCTAGTAGGAGGGCTAATTGTTCACTGTTCAGTAGAAATGGTGGTTCGTGATTATTAATGAAGGTTTTGGCTGATTCTATCATGGATGAAAAGGATAAATCCGAATGCAATTCTTCAAGTTTATTTTCTTTGGCTTTTTTCGAGTTTCTGTGAATTTTGGTGTTATAAATGGGCTTTCTTGAGGTGCAGTGTCAGTTTCGGGAGAGGTGACTTCATTTATAGAGTGTTTTGAATGCGTTTCTTTATTTCCTGTTTCTTCTGTATTTACATTGGGTAATTCTGACTCGGTATGTTGTAAAAGGGTATTTTGGTGTGATAATGGAAGTAGAGTTTGGTTAGACAGCGACATTGATGATTGCGTTTCTGTTACAGTTTATGCAGTCAAATCAGCTATAGTTGTAATATTAGAAATTGTAGAACTTAGTGGAGTTTGTTGTATTTCAGATATATTTGTAGGTTCGGTGCAGGCTGCTGCCACGTGTCCTGGTTTCTTACATTTAAAGCATCTTGTGAAAAGAATACTGTGTAGTTTGTGTTTTCGAATGTTATTGTTATGGCGCTTGGGATGGTTAAATTATGAGGGCTAACATATACTTGCCGTCTAAAGCTTAGGATATGGCTATAATCGGGAAGATTTGCACCAATTTTTAGAAATGTTATGGGAGATACAAGATTTAGACCAATTTGAAGTAATTCTTTTTCAAGAATATTGTGTGGAATAGTCGGGCATACGTTTGACATAACAATTCTTTCAGGAGCTGTTATAAGCCGTCTAGCTCTTAAAACTTCTCCTCGGATAGTGATTTGACCATGGTTATCTAAAAACTCATCTAGGATATTTTTGGTGGCAAGGTACTTGCAACTTCGGTTGTTGGAAAGGCGGGAGGCGAAAATGATATTTTTTGGTTGAATTATATTACCAAGAGGAATTAGGTAGTCTTGAAGCGGAGTACTTTCAATTGCACTAAACACTAGTGCTTGTTCTTTGGAAGGAAATTAAATTGGTTGGTCACTGCTGAGTAGCTTTTTGGTACATTTCTTTTATATTGAGATGATTCGGAATCAAGTTGTTGTGCATTACTTAATTCCATGTTTGCTTCGGTAAAATTATTTAAAATAACAGGTGTTATCCGCAAGAGTGAGTGCGGCCCTGTCCCCTGATGGGAACCCAACCAGTTCTTATCAATTTAAACCTCGATTGAAAATTTCTTGGTTAATGTAATATTATTGGTATATACAATAAAATGTTTCTTTATTTGCAATAATTAAGTGAAAAATAATATCTCGTTGGTAACTTACTGCCATTTTTTATTGATATGTTCAACTTTCACAAATAAATCAGACTATTTACTTGCACTTTTTGCATAAATTACGATCATAACTAAAACACAGGTTAACTTGTGCTCAGTCAGGACCGTTCTCCGTAGCGATATATTGTTTTGTTTGAAAATGAAAAGTTGGTTAGGTGTAACTTATTTGTTTATTCCACAAATTATCTACTGAATGGTAAGTCGTATCATTTATTGGGTTTTACCTGTATGTAGAGCGGAAAAAGCTGAGAATTTTGGTATACTTAACTCAATATTTTAAAATTTGACATTTACCTGGTTTTCGCAGTATACCGACGATATGAGAGTACACACTGGCGATAAACGTTTTGCATGTGAAATTTGCTCTAAAGGTTTTTCACAAAGTTCCACCTTAACAGACATATGAGAGTACACACTGGGGCAATATAGAGTTTTGGTCCTTAAATGTGATGCGTGTGCAAGCAGGAGCAATTTTCTAAATCGTCTACTAGGCAGAGCGGCAGGGGTTCCCAACCTTCCTAGCTCCCTAGATCAGACCATGCCGCCCTGCCACATCACACGTGTGTAGTGGAATTGCACACCACCGAGATATATATCTGGAACAAATTCTAAAATCAATGAAGAAACATCACAGTACAGTAGTAATGGGCGATTTTAATGCCAAAATTGGACATGGATGTGTGGACGGTTACGTGGGTGACTATGGATTAGGAGAACGAAACGAACGAGGAGACCGTATGGTACAATTTTGTCAAGCGGAGGAGTTAGTAGTTGCTAACACTCTTTTCAAGTTACCTAACAGACGACTGTACACATGGAAATCTCCGAGTGACACCAAAGGTAGAGTAGTCAGAAATCAAATTGACTTTGTCCTTGTTAGACAAAGATTCCGCAACTCTATACTCTCAGCTAAAACCTACCCAGGAGCAGATATAGGCTCGGATCACAATCCTGTAGTAGTCACATTAAGAATAAAACTGAAGATCATTCAAAAACACATACAGAAACAAATTGACGTGAGAAGACTGAGTGAACATCATATAAAAGAGAAAACAATAGTGAACATCAAAGAAAATTTACAAAATATAGAGAAACTGAATAGAAATACTGATAACATAGACCAAAAATGGGAGAATATTAAACATGCCGTAATGCTGGCAGGGAGAGAAAATTTAACACCGAAAGAAAGGAAACATAAATAATGGATGAATGAGGAAATACTACAGTTGATGTGTGAAAGAAGGGTACACAAAACAAATAATCCGATAAGATACAAAGAAACAGATAAACTGATAAAAAAGAAAATAAGAGAAGCTAGAGAAAGATGGCTAAGTGAGCAATTCCAGGAGTTGGAACAACTGGAGCGAAAATATGACTTTTTTAATGTACACAAAAAGATTAAAGAAATGACAGGAAGGAGAAGAACAACACAGACAGGACAGATCAAAGATACAGATGGTTTACTCATAACAGATTTACAACAAAAAATGAATCGATGGACAGAATACATATCACAACTTTTTGATGACAAAGATAGACAAGAAATCTCAAACGAATATACAGATGATACAGGGCCTGATATAATCAGAGAAGAAATAGATTATGCAATCAAACAAGCGAAAAGTGGTAAGGCCCCCGGTCCTGATGAAATTCCCGTAGAACTGCTCAAACTTATGGACGATGAATCTATTAAAATACTCCTAGATCTATTTAACACAATATATAGAACTGGAATAATACCTAGGGAATGGCTCCGTTCGACCTTTATACTACTGCCAAAAAAGGCAAATACAAGGGAATGCAGCGAATATCGTACGATAGCTTTGATGAGTCATGCTCTAAAACTGTTCCTGAAAATAATCCATAATAGGATCTATAGGAAATTAGACGTAGACATCAGTAACACTCAGATGGGATTCAGAAAAGGGCTGGGTACAAGGGAGGCTCTGTTTGTAATGAACGTTCTCTCACAGAGATGCTTAGACATGAACCAAGAAATTTACACCTGCTTTATTGATTTCGAAAAGGCCTTTGACAAAGTACAACATGAACCACTAAGACAAATTCTAATAAAGAAAAATATAGACAGCCGAGATATTCGAATTATATGCAACCTATATTGGAATCAAACAGCAAATGTGAAGGTTGAGGGTAGGCTAACAGAAGAAATTCAAATCCGTCGAGGAGTCCGGCAGGGATGCATCTTGTCGCCACTTTTATTTAATCTGTATAGTGAAGCTATTTGTGAACAAGCACTCGAGGAAGAAGATGTTGGTCTGATAATAAATGGTGAGACGATCAACAATATAAGGTACGTTGACGATACGGTTCTCCTAACGGGAACGCTAGTAGAACTACAACATCTCGTTCAAAGTCTCAATATATACTGTAACAGTTACGGCTTGAAAATTAATTTGAAAAAAACTAAATTTATGGTAATCACGAAATCAAAGAACATCAGAGCTAATCTTGTAATAGACAATACAACGATTGAGCGTGTGTCCTGTTATAAATATCTAGGTGCTTGGATCACAGACGATACTGATCAAACAAAAGAGATTAGATGTAGAATAGAAATCGCTAGATCAGTCTTTAATAGAATGCGCAAACTCTTTTGCAATCGTGATATCAATATAAAGTTACGAATGCTGCGGTGTTATGTCTTTTCTACCCTGTTGTATGGAGTAGAGGCTTGGACACTAAAATGCTTCCAAACATACGGGAACAGGCAACGACGATGTGTACAAGCCGTTACTTTGGTACTATAAACTGTCTGATTTTTTTGAAGAGACCAGTGAACCATCTCGCAGAGGTATAGACACCTTGGATCATGATGAAGAGGTTAGTAAAACATTTAATGTAATAATTTTATTTTAATTTATTAGATTATATGAGGGGTATAGTTTCAAAGTGTACAATCTCCATATTTCAGAAAAAATGAGTTAGATGTCGCATTAGGTTGAGTTTCTAGTCCTGAATCGAAACAATAAAAAAAACTCTTTTCAAAATAGTCATTCTCCAATAAATTTTGAGGGCAGAAAATTAGACTTTAATTCAAAACGTACAATCTCCAATGACATTTAATTTTCAAACCGTACAATCTCCTATACAATATTTAAAATCAAAGAGTACAATCTCCAATGGGTTTTTCTTGTTTATAGTGGCGAATATTTCAAGGCGTGCAATATCCTGTTCGGACTTATCAACAACTCTCGCGCTAAAAACGTTGTGTTTTTACATTATATATGTTAGTGTTAGTTGCATGTGATTTGTGAAGCAGCACAGTTTGTTTATTAAAGTAGTATCATATTTTTTCGAATTCTTAAAATAATAAATCGTGTAATGGAGGTAAATGTTACTCCTGTAGCTAGTAATAAAGCACGAAAAAAAAAAACGTATTACCACATCATGGAAAAGAATTCAGCAAAAAAAATTGAGGTAAGTTGCATCAAAGGATTTTGTATATCTTTGTATAAACATGGATTTTATTTTAGGTATAGTCCACATTCGCTCCCAATTTATCCGAAATGTGGACACAAAAGTGGTGCTTTTCAATGTACGTTACTACAAATGAATAAAATAATACGTTTCCACTCTAAATTTTATGGGACGAAGGAGAAAACATTTCAAGATAATTTTCTGTTGAAATATTGCAAAACAGTTCCAATACAGCGTAAACGCCCAAAAAATTCGCAACATGTTGCAAAAACATTTCAAACACGGTTTTATATTCTGACTAACGAAAACAGAATGTTGGCTGTGTGTAAGAAAGCTTTCATGGAAGTTTTGGGTATAACAAGGAGACGAATTGATACAGTTACAAAAAATTTCTATAGAACTTCCCTTCCTGCAATGGAAAATCGAGGTGGCGATAGAAAGCTGGAAAAGTACATGTTGAAAAAAAGTGCTGTTATGGATTTTATTAACAAATTCCGCGTAATTGAATCTCATTATTGCCGGGGACAAAGCCAACGGTTATATCTGGATTCTTCTTTGAATATAAAGTCGATGTGGAAAATGTACTAAGAAAATGAAAACCTTCCAGTAATATTTTTAATACACAATATAACCTTGGTTTTGGTTCTCCTAGAACCGATGCATGTTCGACATGCTTACAATTGACTGAGAAAATAAAAGCGTGCCATAATAACGACATGAAAGCCAACTTAATCATCCAAAAAAGGTTACATACGTTGAGGTCCAAAGCATTTTATACCCTTTTAAAAGAACGGGAGAAAGGTGTAGAAACGTTTTCTTTTGACTGTCAGAAAAATCAAGTTTTGCCTAAGATTCCGGATCAACAGGCGTATTATTTACGTCAATTTTATATGTACAATTTTACCGTTTTCAGAGGAACTTCCAAAAGTAATTTAAATCCATCTAATGTCACTTCTTTCTGTTGGACCGAAAACGATTACAAGAAGGGTTCGAACGAAGTTGCCTTCTGCATTTATTACGAGTACATTCTTGAATCGGCTAATTTTGGAGACGATACTCATACTATCAGGCTCATGTGTGATGGATGCGGAGGCCAAAACAAAATCACGACACTCATATCTATGTGTTGCTATTGGTTTTCTAGACAAGATAAAATTAGAAAAATTGAAGTAATATTCCCAGTGAGAGGACATTCTTTCATGCCTCCAGACCGGGTTTTTGGGAATATTGAAAAGGATATTAAAAAAAAAGGAAATAATTTTAAAACCACATGAATATCTGGAGATGT
Organism: Diabrotica undecimpunctata; assembly: GCF_040954645.1. Taxonomy (NCBI): domain Eukaryota; kingdom Metazoa; phylum Arthropoda; class Insecta; order Coleoptera; family Chrysomelidae; genus Diabrotica; species Diabrotica undecimpunctata. The sequence continues at coordinate 30,570,422 of NC_092811.1, read as the reverse complement.
TTTCAAAGCATAGTACTGTTCATTGGGTTGGAGAATTAGTCGAAATATATGAGTGGAAAAATGAAACAAGCAAGCACATTAAGGCTCCAGGACAATGGCATTTTGCTTTCTCAAAAATGAAGAGGATTATTTTAACTAAAAGCGCCTTGTTAGTCAGCGGTGAGTTAGCTTATAAGACGGATGTTGGTGTGGGAAAATCAATAACAAAAAAAACTAAGAAGATTGAAAGAATGAAACCTGATAAAATTTCGAAACATAATGTCGTGGTCAATAACAACAAAAAGGTTGATGTTAATAATTTATTATGTTGTCATTTTGGAGAGGACTGGAAAAGTGATTCCCGTTTAAGTTTTTACAAATTCATCATCATCTAAGGCAATCGAGAAGACAATGCAGCACCAGAAAATGGAACTGTCGACGATGAAACGTTGTATGAGAACGTCGAAGAAGATGATGGATTTTCCATTTAATTAACTATTTTTGAATAATTAAATGTGTATTATCTCAATAAAATAAATAAGTTTAATAAATGATGTTCGTAAGATATTTTCAATGTGGACAAACTCCATTAGTTCTTTTCATAATGTACAATGTCCAAATATTTTTCTAGAATTACTTAGTTATTTTTGAATAGTTTAAAGAAAAAATTTGTATATTAACTCGTAGTTGTCATATAAATGTAATGGAAAAGAAAAATTAGTTTAATTGTTCATATGAAATAGGTTATCCGTTTTTTTTTCGATTACTGAAAATTTAGGAAACATGGAGATTGTACACTTTGAAACTATACCCCTCATATGTATTATTTGATATATTGAGTAATTATAATATAATTTATTACATGTCTTCTTGGAAAGAGACACTACCTTTTCCGTTGAAATATGCCATAAATTCGAACTTCGTTGCCTTCATCGTTCCGTTGTTTTTCATTCTTACCCTTCTTGCTCTATATAGCCTATAGTTAAATATTCCTTTGGGGTGGTTTATATTCTTGAATGAGTAGGGCTTCATAACATATCTGTTAAGAGCGAAAGCGTTGTCACCTACGAATGTGTATGGCTATTTGTATGTGGTAATGTCGACGCCGGGGGTAGATTAACTGATCTGTCATTAGTTTTTCATAAAATTGTGTATGTTGTATTACACCACCATCAGACACGCTTCCGTTAGTGCCAGTGTGCACATACATAAACTCATAATTTGCATTCACAATTGCAAAAAGTACTACACTGAAAAAATCTTTATAATTATAAAAACACGACCCACTACCAGGCGGCTTTTTTATAGCCACGTGTTTTCCATCCATTGCCCCAACGCAGTGGTTATTTGTCTTCAAACATTTTTGCTGTATTTTTCTATTCGGCTTCCGTTGAACTCCTCTGAAGCAGAAAGTACCAAATGTAATTTTTTTATTTCAGATTTTACAAAATTCGGACTCAAATGAATCATCTGCTAGTCGATCAATCGATGACCATGCAAATAGTACTCAGAGTTTGGAGTAAGCAAGTACCCCAAGGAGAAGGCAAACGAGTATACAGCATAAGCAAGGAAAACTTATTGATAGTGCCCAACAACTTCTTACTTCTTCAAACGATTGGCACATAATAGGACAAAGTATTAGCCTTCAATTAAAGGATTTGAGCAAATATCAGCAAACTTTTGCTCAAAAACTCACATCAGATGCTATTTACTATGGTAAACTTGAAAAAGTAACAGAACAATTATCAATTACTTTAAGTAAACTATCCGCTCAGGCTCAAACACGGACAAGATACATTCAATCTACCTTGTCAAATAATTTTCAACATAATCCATATCAGTTTACCTCAGATTACTCCTCAATTACACCTATTCATACACCATCCCCTCAATATCAAATCCAGTCTCCCATGCCTTCCCCTCAATATCAAGCTTAGTCATCTGTGCCTCTACAATCTCTTCAATATCAAGCCCTATCTATGCCCCTACAATCTCCTCAGTATCAAGCCCAACCCCCTATGCCAACTCCTATTTCTATTCAGACACCTTCACACGAAATCACCACATAACGATAAAATAAAAATTCCGATATAACAGAGCTCCTACTATTTAATGAAGCTAAAAAATAACGCCAGACAAAAACAACAGTTAATACGAATATATCTTAATACGAAAATATCGAATATTATTACGAAATTCTTTGTAATTAGACAGAAATAAAACTTTTCATAAATGATACAAGTGTCCCTTTATGTAGTGTTTAAGAGATTTGTAGATAGCCCGACATGTCTCAGGAGTCATTGTTGACATTAATTGAGGTGATATTATAGTACTAAATTTTAAATCTTCATAGCTTTGTCCGCTAATTAAAGATCATAGTAGCAGTTAGTCGTTATCGAGCAGTTATGGTCTTCCGCATCAATGAATCTTGTTTTTTATTATTGGTATCACCATATCAAGAACAAAAAAAAAAACAAAAAAATTGGAATATCTCGGACATATTACACGTGGAGAGAAATACACCTTGCTCCAACTGATCATGCAGGGAAAGATCCAAGGAAAGAGAAGCATAGGGAGGCGTAGAATGTCATGGCTGCGCAACCTGAGAGAGTGGTACGGATGTACATCAAATGAACTTTTCAGAGCAGCCGTCTCAAAAGTTCGAATAGCTATGATGATTGCCGACCTCCGCCGCGGAGATGGCACTTGAAGAAGAAGATATCAAGAAGCTCTTCAAAGGAATCTGTGTCCATTCGTTTTCTATTTACGCATATGTTTAATTTACCATGTAAATTAATAAAAAAGTCCTCCCCGACTGGGAATCGAACCCCGGTCTCTCGCGTGACAGGCGGGGATACTGACTACTATACTACCGAGGACATGACACAAACGTATTTCAAAATTGACAGTTCTGGGTCATACAGTGATTTATTGAGATTATTATTTTGAAATACAAAAAACTAATATAATTATGAACATTTAATAAATAATACAAAACATATCACATAAATAATAATATTAATAAATACTAGCGGACCAACTCGACATCGAGTTTTGATGTAAGTTTTGCTGATATTTAAGAGGGGCGGAGTCTAACGATCCATCGTTTCCATCGCCTGGTGTAAATGTTCCAAAAATCCTAAAAATAAACTGTATCGACGCCAATTTTTTTAAATTGAAAATCGATACAGTAGTTTTTTAGGATTTTCAGGAAGATTTACATTAGGAAACGGAAACAATATGATTATTAGACTCCGCCCCTCTTAAATAAAAACGGAAGTAACTTTTTACATACATAACATAAGTATAGGAAAAAAGTAGACGCGGGCATATTTTAAAAATACATTGAAAATTAGGACTTTAAATTTTGAAGAATGGAACCTGTAAAATTCCTATACTTTACTATAGGAAAAATTCATTTTATATCCGCCATTTTTAAACCGGTTCGGATTTTTTAAATTTGAAACCTTAAGGGGAATCTACTCAACAATCTGTTTAATTATTCGAAAAAATTATTCTTCTATCTATCACTGTTTAGGAGGAGTATTGCGCACAAGAAAAGGGCTTAGCCTTTTAGTATATAAGATTTTATTATATGTATATATTGTATATATATATATATATATATATATATATATATATATATATATATATATATATGTATATGTGTATATATAATATATATAATATATATAATATTTTATATATATACAAAAGGAACATTTTTATATTCGAGAGGAAGAGAGAGAAAATATATCTACTGTCTCTCTCTTACTCATTATCTTACATATGTAATGATTTCACAGATTCACTCCCATACAAATTTCCAACGTGGAGCGAGCGTATAGAAGTATAACTTCAAAAAATCCAAGGACGTGTGAAGTAAGCTTCCTAGATTGCCCCATCAGCCGTGCGCCCTAGATTACTCCTGCGGCAGGCGTGTGAGTAGCCCGTATTAAACGATGGTTTTAAAGACTTGTTAGGAACCTACCTGAAGTACGACTTTTATTATGCGTAACTCTCGAGTTTGATGTAATAGGTGTATTTGGTACTTTAGTGTTCTTAAATTAAAGAGAACTGACAGATTAGAGAAACATATGTCACTGTAATATGATTTATTATGACATCACTAATAGGAGAATGTTACTGTCATCATTGCATGTGGCTGTCTTTTAAAAAAAATCACATGCTATGATTTTCCTGACGGGTATTCTTAAGTTAAAGTTTAGTTTATGTAATCGAATGAACTAGGTTCCAATAAAGTTACAACAAGATACAAGATCGTCATGAAGAAGTTCCATGCGTATTCTCCTTACGAAATGCCTATGGATAAGAAGCTTGAGGTAACAAGAGAGCTCTTTCCGGACGGCAGATGTCATGGTGTATGGAGGGATGAAGGAGCTGAGCGAGCTGTACCCTTTACCATGGATGAACTTATCGAGGCATTGGGTTCACTGAAGACTCGTAGGTCCCCAGGACTAGATCAGATACCACCTGAGGCGGTGAAGGGTCTAGGACGGGTGGAACCTGCGTGGCTTCTGGAACACATGAATGCACTGCTGGAAGCAGTGCATTTCCTGAGCCTTGGAGGACATGGACGTTAATACTGCTTCCCAAAGCTAGGGAAAAGTATCGCCCCATCTGTCTGCTTCCATGCATCAGTAAGCTGTATGAAAGGATGCTGCGAATACGCATAGACGACATGATTGAGAGGTCAGGTGATTTATCAAGGAGGCAATTTGGTTTTTGTAAAGGTAAAAGCACGATTGATGCAATCATGAGTGTACTCGAAGCATTGCGCAACAGAGGGGATGAACATCGCTGGGCGGCTCTGCTGTTGTTTGATGTTAAGAATGCATTCAGTACGTTGCAGTGGAACGAGGAAATGAAGGCAATGGAGGAGAGAGAATGTCCTGGTTACCTGATGAATGTGGTGGCGGAGTATCTGTCCGAGAGAAGGATTATGGTGGAAAAGGGCACGATCGTGGATGTGACGGCCGGGGTACCCCAGGGATCTGTCTTGGGCCCGACGCTATGGAATCTGGCATATGACGGGTTTATGCACTGTGAATACGGAGAGGGTACAGCCCCCTTCGCATTCGCGGATGACCTCGCTGTACTGGTAGTGGCCCGGGATGAGCCAGATCTCAAATACCGGGTTCGAAACGCAGGCGGCGTCGTAAAGAAATGGATGACGCAGCACGGACTGAAACTTGCGACAGAGAAAACCGAAGCCATCATTCTGAAGGGGACAAGGAACAGGCAAAATATTGAATTAAAATGTGCGGGAGCATGTCTAACACCTAAGAAACAAGAAAAGTATCTAGGAGTGACATTGCACCAGAATGGAAAATGGGGAGAGCACGTGCGGGAGGTGGTCCGGAAGGCTGCGAATAGTACGGCTGCGTTGGGGAGGGTGATGCCGAACATTGGAGGACCCAGATCCGAAAGGAGGAGGGTCTTATACGGTGTTGTACAGTCGATCGTCCTCTACGCGGCACCAGTCTGGAGCGAGGCGGTAGAGATAACTGCCTATAGGAGTCTCATGACACGAGTAGACAGAACAAGTCTGTTGCGAGTGGCATGCGCTTACAGGACTGTGTCTGCGGCAGCCTTATGGACCATCACTGGATGTGTTCCGTTGCATGTTTTGGCGGTGGAAAGAAAAGAGCTTTATGAGAGAAGAGGTCCAAACCTTACTGTGGCCGAGAAAAGACAGGAAAGGGAAAGGTCAGTTGAAAGATGGCAAGAAGAATGGAACAACACGGAAGATGTGGCATAGTGGACGAAAATGCTGATCCCGAACATAAGAGATTGGGTGGACTGTGGCCACAGGCGACTGGATTATTTCCTGAACGCAGGTGCTCACAGGACACGGGTGTTTTAGGGCCTACCTCTATAGGATCGGAAAGGCTGATACAGATGAATGCCTATACTGTGGATACTCGGACACTGTGACACATACGAGAAAGATGTATTTATACGATATATTAAAGGTATACCTGAAATTTGCAAAAATGATAATTCCACACAAAAAAAACTAGACACAACGAAACATATAAGCGCACCTCCGTTATCAATTTATTATCAAAATGTTGGTGGATTAAGAACAAAACTAAAGTCTCTGGAAATTGCCATAGCTCAATGTAATTATCATATAATCATTTTGGTAGAAACTTGGTTAACTTGTGAATATGGCGATGCAGAATTAGGACTTATTGGTTATAACGTGTTTAGAAATGATCGTAATCCTGCTTATACAGGAAAAACTAGGGGTGGAGGTGTGCTGATTGCTGTTAAAAATGACATAAGTGCGCAGAAAGTGATAATCCCCGATTGTGAAGTAGAACAAATTTCTGTATCACTGAAAGTTAATAATAAGTGCATAGTTTTGGGTGGAGTTTATATCCCTCCTGCATCCGACTTAAATGTATACATGTTGCACTGATAATAGTATCCACCATTCACCTATAATTGTAGAATTAACTGGTTTTGAAAAGCATGATCAACTGAACTACGAGGAATTGTATTATGATTTTAAAAATGCAAATTACATTGGACTAAATGATTACTTTGCAAATTTAAATTGGGACTTACTTTTATCAGATGATGTGAATTACAGCTTAGCAGTATTTTATGATTTTATGTTTATAGGTTTTGACTTCTTTGTTCCGATCAAAAAATTTAAAACAAGTTCGTTTCCGATTTGGTTTAATGGTAAATTAAGGAAGTTGATATATTTAAAAAAGAAAATACATAAGCAGTATAAATTATTTGGTAGAAGGGATGATTATTTAAGATTTTCTCAGTTAAGAAATGAATGTAAACAAGTCTCCTCTCAATGTTATAGTAACTATTTGAATAATATTGAGGATGGGATTCTATCTAATCCTCGACATTTTTGGAAATATATCAATAATAAACGTAAAAGTTATAATCTGCCATCTAATATGTTCTACGGTGATAGTACAAGTGATAATGCTCAAGACGTAGTTAATCTATTTGGTAAGTTTTTCTCAACTACATATTCTAATTCTAAAATTAATCAGACCCCAATTTTTAATTATCAGCAGAGTGTAAATGTGAATAATTGTAGTATTGAGGTCTCTGACATAATTGATAGTGTTTTAAAGATGCCTTGGAAATTATCGCTTGGACCAGATTGTTTGCCAGCTTATGTTCTCAAGCATTGCATTTTTACTCTTGTAAAACCTATCTGCTACTTATTTAATTCCTCATTGAATACCGGCATCTTTCCTGATCTTTGGAAGACTAGTTATTTAACACCAATTTTCAAATCTGGTAATAAAAATGATGTTGAAAATTATCAAGGGGTTTGTAACCAATCTGTATTACCCAAACTTTTTGAGTGTCTTGTAAATAACTTTTTGACATGGAATTGTAAAGATTTAATTGATGTTGGACAGCATGGCTTTTCTAAAGGTAAGTTTACATGTACGAACTTAATATTGTATACGGATTTTATAGCTAATTCAATGGAACAGAAGGGTCAGGTTGACGCTATCTACACAGACTTCTCAAAAGCCTTCGATAGAGTTAACCATGATCTGCTTATTGCTAAATTAAATGGCTATGGATTTGGAGGTAAAATAATTGAGTGGATAGGTAGTTATATATCTGGTAGATGTCAGTATGTTAAATATGGAAATTGTTTATCTCAACGAGTATCTGTAACCTCAGGAGTTCCTCAGGGGTCTCATATTGGACCTCTCTTATTTAATATATTTGTTAATGATATATCCTCAGTGATTAAAAATAGTAAATTTCTAATATTTGCTGATGACCTTAAAATATTTCGAATAGTTAATGACCTAGTTGATGCCTCCTTGTTACAGAATGACATTAAAAGCTTAGCTAGTTGGTGTGAGGTAAACATGCTATACTTAAATATACAAAAATGTTTTAAAATTACTTTTGGAAGAACAAGAGAGTTGGTAAATTATGATTATTGTATAATAATGTACCTTTAGAGGCACGTCATAATATTAAAGATTTAGGTATAAATTTTGATTCTAAACTAACTTTTAAATATCACATTAACGAAACTTCAGCTAAAGCTTTAAAAATGTTGGGATTTATTCTTAGAAACTGTAATCAGTTTTCAGTACAAACTTTAAAAATGTTATACTGTAGTTTAGTTCGATCAGTTTTGGGGTATGGTTCTCTTATTTGGTCTCCTTCATATAACAGTGACATCTATAGTATCGAGAGAGTTCAAAATAAATTCTTGAGGGTATGTGCTTACAAAATTGGTTTTATTAGACATCAATTTCTTAGGCCTGATATGCTGATAGTTTGATACTTAGAACGGAGAAGGCTTTGGTTGGTAGCCTAACATAATCAACAAGAGGGAGCTGTTTTGGTCGAAAGGAGACATCGTCGTGTGTGAATTAAAAGGTCAGTCAATAATTTTTGTGACAGAATTTTTTCGTATGTTTCAAATAAAAGACTATACCATCAGAAGATCAAAAATTATCACTATTTTAAAATACCATAAATTTTATAAAAGTTTTTTTTACGTCTAAGGATAATTATTAATATTGCTTAATAAATTTAAAATGTTTCTTTTTAAAATATTCAGAATTTTATATTTTTTTTTTTTGAGTACAAAAACATATGAACAAAGATTCCAATATTTCAAAATTTTCATAGGAAGTGTAATTATTTTACGAATATCCAAATTTCTTGTTTATGTTGTTTTATTAATGTTATAAAAAAACAAACCGATAAATATTTGGTAAATTAAAATTATTTTATGTAGTACAGTTAAGCCCATGGAATTTATTTGATAAATCTTCATATTATTTCTTTTGATAATAAAAGATATTGAATTGGTTTATTTATGTTATTTCTATTTATTTCCTTTTCCTATTTTATCCCGATCAGGAACAACTATTAAGTGGTGATCCCGTTACAGTATGCCGTTACAATAGGTTTTGGTAAAGTTTTGAGGTATCTAATAAACTAAGTTTTTTGATAAAATGTATTTATTGTTTATATAATACAAATTTGGATGAGTATGAAATACTTTTCAAAACACTTTTTCACTTAGCAATTTAAAAATCCGGACTAAATGTTAAATGATCTATAAATGGTTATCGTTTTATACGATGAAAAATATCCGTTGGACATTTCTGATGAAAGACATGAGAAACATCTTGGATCGTTGATTTTCCTCAATTCTCTGAATAATATTTCTATGCTGCATCAAATATTTTTTCAAATTATTGTGGGAAAAACGATAATAAAATAATCCTCATACAGATTTTTCTCCAGTGTGCAATATCTGCAGAAATAAGCTGCTTAAAATAAATTTCACACTTTTACAGATTTTCTACTGTGTATTCTCAAATGCATTTTCAAACTTGTCTTTAGACTAAATTTTTTAAAACAAATTTCACACTTTTAAGGCTTTTCTCCAGTGTGCATTCTTAAATGTTTTTTCAAACTACCTGCTTCACTAAACTGCTTAAAACAAATTTTACACTTGTAAGGTTTTTCTCCAGTGTGCGTTCTTATATGATGTTTCAAATGTTGTGCTTCACTAAACTGCTTAAAACAAATTTCACACTTGTAAGGTTTTTCTCCAGTGTGGGTCCTTATATGATGTTTCAAATTTTGTGCTGAGCTAAACTGCTTAAAACAAATTTCACACTTGTAAGGCTTTTCTCCAGTGTGCATTCTTAAATGTTTTTTCAAACTACCTGCTTCACTAAACTGCTTAAAACAAATTTTACACTTGTAAGGTTTTTCTCCAGTGTGCGTTCTTATATGATGTTTCAAATGTTGTGCTTCGCTAAACTGCTTAAAACAAATTTCACACTTGTAAGGTTTTTCTCCAGTGTGGGTCCTTATATGATGTTTCAAATGTTGTGCTTCGCTAAACTGCTTAAAACAAATTTCACACTTGTAAGGTTTTTCTCCAGTGTGGGTCCTTATATGATGTTTCAAATTTTGTGCTCTGCTAAACTGCTTAAAACAAATTTCACACTTGTAAGGCTTTTCTCCAGTGTGCGATCTAATATGACGTTGCAAAGACCCTAACCTAGTAAACTGCTTCAAACAAATTTCACACTTGTAAGGTTTTTCTCCAGTGTGTGTTGTTACATGATGTTTCAAATGTTGTGCTTCACTAAACCACTTAAAACAAATTTCACACTTGTAAGGCTTTTCTCCAGTGTGCGATCTAATATGACGTTGCAAAGACCCTAACCTAGTAAACTGCTTCAAACAAATTTCACACTTGTAAGGTTTTTCTCCAGTGTGTGTTGTTACATGATATTTCAAATGTTGTGCTTCACTAAACCGCTTAAAACAAATTTCACACCTGTAAGGCTTTTCTCCAGTGTGCGTTCTTATATGATGTTTCAAATGTTGTGCTTTAATAAACTGCTTAAAACAAATTTCACACTTGTAAGGCTTTTCTCCGGTGTGCGTTCTTATATGATGTCTCAAATTTTGTGCTGTGATAAATTGCTTAAAACAAATTTCACACTTGTAAGGTTTTTCTCCAGTGAGCGTTCTTATATGATGTTTCAAATTTTGTGCTACGCTAAACCGCCTAAAACAAATGTCACACTTGTGAAGTTTTTCCCCAGTATGAATTTTCATGTGTAGATTTAACTTTTTTTCTCTGTCAAACTGCTTACCACAAATTTCACATTTTAATGTTTTTTCTTCTGCATGTTGACTTGTATGTTGTTCTATATTAGATGAATGCACTTCTATTGTTTTCATACTTTCCAAACTGTCCTTCCCTTGTGGAAAGTCTAAAATAAAAACCAAAAAATATAAAAGTTGATTGCATAAATTACAGAACAGAAAATTTTCAAATCTCAGTACCTATTGGTATGTTTATTTAATTTAGCAATATATCTCCATTCCACGAATATACGACTGTTTTAAATTCGCTTTAAGGTATCGATTTAAATGGTCCAATGTGCTGAATTGTACAATAGTAAATTCTCCCTATTTTTAAAATACTGTTATGACAGAGATATAAACCTTAGATTTAAATTTATGATATAAATATAGAGTTAATAGTTTATAGAACAGTAATTCAGATTTTGAAGTATATAATTCAATCAATTTCAAAAAACAAAAAAAAAAAAAAACAAAATAAGAGCAACAGAGATGGAATTCCTAAGGAGAAGCTGCAGAGTAACAAGAAGAGACAGAATAAATAACATGGAGATTAAGAGGAGAATGGGAATGAACTCCGACATAATAGACTACATCGAACAGAAGAGATTAACATGGTACGGACATGTCAGAAGAGCAGACCAAAATCGGTGGATAAATAGAATAACAGAGTGGAGCCCGATAGGAAGAAGAAAGAGAGGCAGACCCCGAAGATCTTTCAGAGATGAGGTGGACGAAGCAATGAGTAGAAGAAACCTACAGGAAGGGGACTGGCTAAACAGGAAAAATTGGAGAAAACGGTTGAGTGAAGGAATACAGTGAAAACTGTGGAAATCCTTGTATATATATAAGTATATAATTACTATCATTGAGTTTAGTATTGTAAACAAGTTGGTTTTTGAATTAAAAGTTATTTAAACGAAGTTTAACAATACTTAAGTGATCAAATAGTGTAATTTATTTTGTCGAATATTCAATTAGTATTAAAAAAAAAACAAAAAAACTTACTTATTCTCTTATTCTCCTAATCTTAAAACTATCATCAACGATCAGATTCACAGCCATAATTAGTCGGCGATATATGAAACTGTATATAAATTTTCGTTACTTTTTAATATCTGTAACGACTTGTTACTTTAACTATCAATAGCCGGTATGTTATACCCGTTACTTTCGGAACTTTTAAGAGTACATCCACTCAAAGCAAACAAATATTTAAAACTAACAAAGTGAAATATTAGATTCTTTTTCTGGTTTCTGAACCATCGATCTGCCAATTTCTTTTCATTTATATTAAAAATAGTATATTTCTTTTTATTACAGTGGTAGTACCTAATGAAGTAATAAAATAGTATAATATCAAAGAAACCCGGCACGCCTCTTTGGTGTTTACATTTCACGGAAAGCTTACCCAAATGTCTGTAATTATATTTATTTATAGTAGCGTTTGTGTAAAAATTTTTGTTATTTTCGGATTAAATTTCACAATAAATTTTGCGTCTATCTGAACATCTATTAACTGAAATAATTTTAGTTTAGATGTCATACTAGTAGATCCTTTTTATTGGAATAATGATTAGACCAATTTACCTTCATACTTCTACTTGCACAGTAAAATATTCGTTGTCGAAGTAATCCAAAACAGTCGTATATTCGTGGAATAACCTATAGATGATATATACTCGTACGAATTTTAACTCTCATAAATCCAGACCGTAAAAATTTATTAGAGAAGAGAATATTTTTGTAATAAGTACCTATTTTTAACAAATTGTGGCATTAACCAAATCAATATCGTCAAACTAACTTCTAAGGTAACAAATACCGCGAAACCCATAGACGAATTAGAGCTGAGATAAGAAAATCTAAAGAGAAATGGTTCTCGGAGAGATGCGAAGAAATCGAACAGTGCGAAAAGGTATACGACTATCACAATATGCATAAGAAGATAAAGGAACTCACAACAAAGAAAAGCTACAATATTTTATCGAAAGGGCTATGCGATGATAATGGAAATCTACAACTAGACCCCGACAAAATAGTTAGAATCTGGGAAACTTATGTGGAACAACTGTTTAATGATGACCGTCCTAGTGGGTATACACTGAGCAATGATGATACTGGCCCTTCTATTCTAAAATCAGAAGTGGAGAATGCTATAAAGGGTCTTAAAAATAACAAAAGACCAGGCAACGATAACGTATACGGGGAAGTATTGAAAATGCTGTGCGAAACAAACAGTCAATTTCTAGACTCACTCGTCAGACTCTTTAACAATATTTATAACAGCGGGGAGTTTCCTGAAGACTGGCTAGAGTCAACTTTTGTTGCCATACCGAAAAAACCAAAAGCAAAGTCTTGTGATCAACATCGGATGATAAGTCCAAGTAACCACATTTCGAAGGCATACACCAAGGTTATCTACAACAGAATAAGCAAAAAATGCGAGGATAACATTGGAGACTCGCAGTTTGGGTTTCGGAATTCTCTTGGGACAAGAGAAGCACTTTTTAGTCTACAGGTACTTATCCAGCGCTGCAGAGATATGAACAAAGACGTGTACATATGCTTTATAGACTACGCAAAAGCATTCCATAACGTAAAGCACGAAAAGATAATTGAAATTCTCCATAAGATCGGAGTCGACTACAGAGACATTCGAACAATAGCGAGTCTCTATTGGGGCCAAACAGCTAAAGTGAAAGTAGGATCTACATTTACCAATAAAATTGAGATCAAGAAAGGGGTACGACAGGGCTGTATCTTGTCTTCTATTCTCTTTAATATATACTCAGAAGAAGTATTTAAGACAGCGCTGGAGGAAAGCACAGAAGGCATAAAGATAAACGGACAAATAATTAATAACATAAGGTATGCTGATGACACTGTGATTCTAGCAAGTAGCATGGAGGAACTGAGTTGCCTAATGAGTAAGATACAAAAAACAAGTGTACAATACGGACTCAGACTAAATATCACAAAAACCAAATGGATGTTAGTAAGCAAAACCCAACAACCACCACAGCAACTGATATTAGACGATGAAAGAATTGAACACGTGGATTCGTACATCTACTTGGGAACAACAGTTAACTCAAATTGGAATCAAGCGAAGGAAATACGTATAAGGGTAGAAAAGGCAAGAGCATCGTTCACTAGCATGAAGCAAATTTTCACCTCTAAAAGCCTCACCCTACCTCTCAAAATTCGACTTCTGAAATGTTATGTATTCCCGGTTTTGTTATATGGAATGGAGGCGTGGACAATGACCGCAACATTGATGAAAAAAGTAGAGGCCTTCGAAATGTGGGCTTACCGACGTATATTACGTATATCCTGGACTGAGCACGTGACCAACGAAGAGGTACTACGCCGGATAGGTAAAGAGAGAGAGGTAGGAATAAGTATAAAGAAAAGAAAGTTGGAATACTTGGGTCACGTTATGAGACACAATAAATATAGAGTACTACAACTGATCGTCCAAGGGAAAATAGACAGCAGAAGGGGTCCAGGGAGGAGAAGACACTCGTGGCTCCAAAACTTGCGGCAATGGTTCGGATTGTCATCTGCTGAACTATTCAGATCTGCCGCAAACAAAGTCAGAATAGCCATGTTGATTGCCAACGTTCGGAACGGACAAGGCACATGAAGAAGAAGAAACTTCTAAGGTCTACGAAAACCGAAAATGTGATACATGTAGAACATATAATTTAAAATTTAAATAGTGAAATCATTTTCATATTTTCTCTGCTTAGACCAAAATAAATGTCTCGAGAAAAATGAATTCTGTCTGTTTAATTTCAAATACGGTTGTGTAAATGAATCGATACGTTTCTCCTTCCTGTAACCCTACGAACTTGAAAGTAGACTAGGTAATTAGCCCAGGGAAATAAGCAAGGACAGTTGTTTGGAGTAATATGGACCTCTAGAATAAGAACCTATATGTTTCTTGCAGTCGATTTTTTGGACTTAATTAATTATTAACAAATTAAGGTAAAAAAAAACGTAAATTTTCGCTGTTTTCGTCTGTCAGCAAAAAGTAAAGCGTGTGAAACAAATTTGAGAAGAGAAGAAACTTATAAGTCATATAAAAACTTTCAAAATGGCGTTTTATAAACGTTCCTATCCTTATTTGTTGCTTAGAAAGTTGCAAAAGTTCTGGGCACTGAGTTAATTTAGTGATGAATTTTCATCTTCGGAAAAGCTTTTCCAGGTTTCTTCAATGATGGTCAGTAAATGATCTCTATTTTGGGGAATCACATTTAATTTTTGTATTTTGTTGATCATAAATCCCCAAACGTTCTCTATTGGATTAATATCTGGACTTTTAGAGAGCCATAGAAGAGCTTCAATGTTATTTTCTCTAAGGTAATCCCGTACACGGTGAGCTGTGTGGATTGAACAGTTGTCATGCTGAAAAATAAAATTATTGTTGGGGAAATAACCAATAGCAACATCACATTATTTAAAATTAAAATATGTAAATAGCTTCCAGTATTGAATCGTCCTTTAATTCTCCAATACGTTCCTAAACTTACTCTTTACATCCAAGCCCAAACATTTATAGAAAACCGTCCGGACTTATCACTTGACGAAATATAGTTTTTGTTAAACCTATTTCAAGGTGGTCTATAAACCGTAATACGGCCATCATAATGAAACTGGAATACTTTTTCACCAGAAAAAATTACACAGCTCCAAAAATTGACTGAATCATTTAAAACGTAATTTAAAGCAAATAGGAGTCTACTTCGTTTATGTTCCTCGCTAAATTTGTATGTTCGGGCGGCTGCACATTTTTTTTAAATCTGTTGTTCTAATTCTCCTTAATGCTGTAATTATAGAAACATTAAAGTTTGTATTAACTATTACTTGCCTTGCCGTATGGAAGAGATACGCTCTTAAATAATTAGTTAATGTTTCATCTTGTTGGGCTGTAGTAATAACTGATCGCCCACTCCCTCCCGTTCTATCCAAAGTCTGCTCGTTTTCCCATCTATTTTTAATGTTGTGGATTGTGGTTTTGTTTGTTCCTATCCTATTTAACTCAGACAGTTGTCGGGCAGATCAACCATCTTCAATTTTAGAAATTATTCTCGTTTTATCAACTTACTTGGCTTCGTTAAAAATTAACTTTGATCAACTTGTCAAATCTGACTGATGGCAAGTAATTAAATTTAAATAAGTCGTCGAGGACTGGACCTAGTCCTTTTTTTATGTTTAATCATTCGGATACGTTCGGGAAGTTTCCACGCACCGATAATATCTATAGATACTGAACGAACAGTTTTGAGTTATTAGTGGATTTTTTAAGACACACGATAGTATCTTACTCCGCTTAATTTTATTCTCATTATCATTTATACACTGTAAATCATTTAATTTTTTAAAAAATATGCATCTCAACGGGTAGATAAAGGTTTTTTGTTTACATTTTATACATATTAATATAAAAAAGTAATAGTCTATTTATAAATACAAGCGAATTACAATTGGGTTGTGGATTCAACCTCTATAAGGAGCATTACAGTGAGATATTGGATTGTAATGTAATACTGTCACGTTTTGAAAAGCGTTTTTTCGCCCCGGATAATTATAGTTTATAGTCTACGTAGGACAAAGGATGCTAGTTTTTCACATTTATCGTTCATGTAATAAATAATAAATAAATCTTGGTAGTTTGCCTGTTACTAAACTTATAGGCATAAAATCTAGTTAACAGTTCGTGTTCGGTAGGTAATTGAAGTTTAAAATTATAGTAGATGCATTCCAATGTTCCCTGTGCCAATACCCTAGGTTTAAAGATCCTTCAAACATTTTGGATATTAACTCAACCCTATCTCTGGTTATTAAAATAATTAGATAAGGTTTTTTGTTGTTAATGATAAAAATAATACCTATCTAAAAACTTTATACATTTTTGAACGTTATTTTTTTTATTTAGATTTAGTGCAATTCCGTTATCTGTGATGGCAACAATGAATTGATTCACGAACCATTGTATCCAGTCTGAACACAGGTTTCTTCTTCTTCATGTGCCTTGTCCGTTCCGAACGTTGGCAATCAACATGGCTATTCTGACTTTGTTTACGGCAGATCTGAATAGTTCAGCAGATGACAATCCGAACCATTGCCGCAAGTTTTGGAGCCACGAGTGTCTTCTCCTCCCTGGACCCCTTCTGCTGTCTATTTTCCCTTGAATGATCAGTTGTAGTACTCTATATTTATTATGTCTCATAACGTGACCCAAGTATTCCAACTTTCTTTTCTTTATACTTATTCCTACCTCTCTCTCTTTACCTATCCGGCGTAGTACCTCTTCGTTGGTCACGTGCTCAGTCCAGGATATACGTAATATACGTCGGTAAGCCCACATTTCGAAGGCCTCTACTTTTTTCATCATTGTTGCGGTCATTGTCCACGCCTCCATTCCATATAACAAAACCGGGAATACATAACATTTCAGAAGTCGAATTTTGAGAGGTAGGGTGAGGCTTTTAGAGGTGAAAATTTGCTTCATGCTAGTGAACGATGCTCTTGCCTTTTCTACTCTTATACGTATTTCCTTTGCTTGATCCCAATTTGAGTTAACTGTTGTTCCCAAGTAGATGTACGAATCCACGTGTTCAATTCTTTCATTGTCTAATATCAGTTGCTGTGGTGGTTGTTGGGTTTTGCTTACTAACATCCATTTGGTTTTTGTGATATTTAGTCTGAGTCCGTATTGTGCACTTGTTTTTTGTATCTTACTCATTAGGCAACTCAGTTCCTCCATGCTACTTGCTAGAATCACAGTGTCATCAGCATACCTTATGTTATTAAGTATTTCTCCATTTATCTTTATGCCTTCTGTGCTTTCCTCCAGCGCTGTCTTAAATACTTCTTCTGAGTATATATTAAAGATAATAGGAGACAAGATACAGCCCTGTCGTACACCTTTCTTGATCTCAATTTTATTGGTCAATGTAGATCCTACTTTCACTTTAGCTGTTTGGCCCCAATAGAGACTCGCTATTGTTCGAATGTCTCTGTAGTCGACTCCGATCTTATGGAGAACTTCAATTATCTTTTCGTGCTTTACGTTATCGAATGCTTTTGCGTAGTCTATAAAGCATATGTACACGTCTTTGTTCATATCTCTGCAGCGCTGGATGAGTACCTGTAGACTAAAAAGTGCTTCTCTTGTCCCAAGAGAATTCCGAAACCCAAACTGCGAATCTCCAATGTTATCCTCGCATTTTTTGCTTATTCTGTTGTAAATAACCTTGGTGTATGCCTTCGAAATGTGGTTAATTAGACTTATCATCCGATGTTGAACACAGGTTTACATTGGGAAAAAAGTGTAGGTACCAGATTTATATGACGGGCCTGCAAACTTCTTGAAAAAATGATAAATAAAAGACTCACTTGGTTCCTTGAAAACTATATTATTCCCCACGCTCAATTTGGCTTCCGACGTCATCGGTCTACTCTTGATAACCTTGTTCTTCTTCAAACACACATTTATCAAGCAATCAGCAATCAACAAGATGTCGTAGCAACTATATTTGACATTGAAGGGGCATTTGATTCAATCTCCAGAAAAGCAATAATTGACAAACTGTACCATTATAATTTAGATGGTAATATTCTCTCATTTGTAAAAAACTTTCTAACTGGAAGAACCTTTTTAAGTCCTTGCCAATGGTAAACTTTCTCAATCTCTTCCTCAAAATCAAGGTGTCCCTCAAGGATCTGTATTAAATTCAACTCTATTCATTCTTGCAATCAACGAAATTTGCAGGTTCTTTCCTGCTCTTATCAAATATGTTCTTGAGGAGGCTAGGGCCCATACAGGGTTTTAAGTCCAGAATGATGATGTACCGACGATATTATCGTTATTCTTGTGGTATTTTCGTGGTATGATTTAATTTAATAATATTGAGAATCGTACAGTGAAACATACACATATGTTCAAAAGTTTGGAATATTAGAATATTTCATGTTTTTATTGATTTTTGTATATATAAACTCTTCTAAATAGTTAAACATCATTTTGTTTCAGTTCTCAACAATACTAAATAAATCTCAAAACCAGATAAACGATATGCAACAAAATTGTTTATTCTCTTGGAGTGAAAAACTTACAATGTACAAATTTCATTTAAAAATAAATAAGTATAGAAAAAATAATTTTTAATAAAACTAATAATTAGTATTTCCTCCATTGGCATGTATGCATGCCGTTAGCCGATTTGGCATGCTGCCGATTAACTGGAAGAGCTGGGCTTGCGGAATTCTTTCCCATTCTTCACGAGCAGCATCTTTTAGTTCTGGAAGTCTAATAGGGGGATTGTTCCGCTTCTTGATGCGTGTTTTGAGAATGTCCCAAGCATGTTCAATACCGTTCATGTCGGGGGAATTCGAGGGCCACTGTAATTTAGATATTCCTTCTTCTTCCAGAAAATTTTGTACTGCTGCTGTTCGATGAGGAGGTGCGTTGTCATGCATAAACACAAATTCATCACCTACTGTCCGTCGGAATAGACGTACGACAGGATTTAAAACTTCCTCGATGTACACAGCACCAGTAACTCTTCTCTCCAGAACCAGCAGTGGCGTCCATGTACCACTCATAATACCATCCCAAACCATAATACTGCCACCTTCAAATGGGACACGCGGTTGGGTTGTTTTTAGTCGGGCTTGTCGTCCTGGGGCCCTCCAACACAGTGTTCTTCGCGAATCAGATACCAAGCCAATTTTTGACTCATCAGAGAACATCACGTTATTGCAGTTAGGACCATGATCCACCATTTCTCTAGCCCATTGCAAGTTTACTATTTTGTGTTGGTTGGTTAGTTTAGGAACACGTAGCAGTCTTCTACGATACAAATTTACCGCATTTAGTCTGCGTGTTATTGTTTGCCGTAAAATATTCAGTCCTTGAAGCCTAGAAATTTCTCTGCATATACCAGTTGTAGATTTCAGACGATTTCTACAAGCTATCAATGTTATTTGCCAGTCTTGTGATGCTGTTGTAAATCGACTTCTACCACATCTGGGACGATCCTTGACGTCATTTGTATCTTGGATTTTTTTTAAATTTTCGATACAGAACTCTGAGTAACATTAACAATATTCGCGATATAATTTTGACTAAAGCCGTTGTAACAAAGCAATTACTCTAGATCTGTCAAAATGATATATCACGTTTCTAGTCATTTTTAAAGGGCTCAATTCATATTTAAACAAAGACTGAAATAATGTGTAAATACGCTAATCAGTTGAATGTGACTAAATCATACAAAAACGATTCAAATTTTTTTTCATTTTCATTTAAAAACGCCCTAGAATAACAACAGTTTTAAAACCACCATAGGCGTATACAATAATTATTGTAATTTATACCAATATTTAACTTCGAAAAATTTTTAATGGATTTTTAATTGTAAAAATGGGTAAATATGTTTTTTAGGTTTAGATTTTATCATTTGAACAATGGAGTACCTAAGCTCTGACGTCACAATGGGCAACCTTTCCAAACATTTCTAATTTGTGTGTATTTGTCCCATAAAAAGTTGAAAATATTGTTTTTTTTTTAATTGTATGTAAATGTAAAATTGATTTAAAACTAAACTCCTTCCAAATTTTCCCGAGAAAACTGTTCTAGTAATGGACAGTGCGTTCTAACACTCCAGGAAGTTGGAAAGAGTTCCAAACAATTCTGACACTAAGGAGGAAATAAAGAAGTGGTTGCACTGAAAGGTTATTTATTTTGAAGAAGATTACTTGAAATCTGAGTTGTTGGACGTAGTAGACCTAGTAGTAGCTTTCTGTCGGCGACGCGTTCCAATTTTCAAACATCAAACTTTTATTACAATTTTTCTTGAAGACTGAGTTTAAACAATACTTTGCTATGTCGGCGAATATTTGTGATGATTCTATTAGCTGAGAACCGCGATATGATTGTCGTAACTGAGAAAGACGAGATAATATGCGTAGAGAGCGTCGAGCGATATATCCTACTAAGGACGATGTATAATTCAGATAATTGCGGTCACGAAGAACCAGCTTTTATAGAGACTTTCAAGCGAGGGGAGATTTTTACGATATTTTTATGGGATTATAGTTTTGCAAATTGAAAAGCAATAAAATATTTTACTACCGGCTATTAAAAAACCTTTTTAGTGAGAGGTCGTAAAATAGCATGAAAAAAATGCAGGTGTGTAAAATAATCGATTCAAATTGTTTTTATACCGATAATGTCGCGTCGGGTTGATGCCTCAGAACTGTGTAAATAATCTTTCTTAAAATATATATGGAAAGGTCTGATTTATGAGATAACAAAAATTTACATTAACACATTTAACAAAAACTTAAATTTCTTGTGGTAAAGTAAATATAATAAAGAAATTTAGTACAGAGGTGTACTCTGTATTATTAATAAGAAATATGTCACAGGGCTGTACTACATTTTTTTGTGTCAGTATCTAGTACACTTATTAGAAAGAAATGGGGCAATGAAAGAATGGTTTAATAAGAACTATATATGGATTCTTGTTATATACTTACCTTTTTCTATTGTTTGTTTTTCTTCATATGGAATAAGTTTAATTTCATCTTCTATTTCAATTTTTAATGAGTATTCATTTAAGTCTGATTCATCAAGTGTATCATGTGTACATTCTCTATTGGGCTCCTCTTTAATATCATTTTTGAAGCTATCTAAAAGATCATATCCACCTTATTACAAATTTCTGCTCTACAGCAGACTTGACTAAATACTTGTTTTACTTAAACCAGGTATTAAACCACAATGTTTTTTCTATAATAATTTTATCTATACTCAAATAGCTAAATGACTAATATTTTATATGTATAATCCCAACTGAACTCAATTACCTGAGTTTGTAGCAAAAAGCAGGAAAAAAATTGAAAAAATTGGTTGATGAAATTCATACACCACAGGAACAGATAAGTGCCATTTGCAGAATTTACATTGTTTAATTTGACAATAAGCATTGTAAGTAATAATTCTGAAAATTTTGAGAGTTGTTGTGAAGATTACATACTGATAACACAAGTGATTATAAAGTGAAAAACAATATAACAAGTAAAAAGTCTAGGAAAGCAACACTGAAAATAGAAAAAAGTAAGGCTATATTGATAAGATAAACAAAGAGCTGGTATTAAACTAAAACCAGCACAAATACTAACAGGTGTTGCCAGATTTAGAGCGAATAGTTATACTTTCGCATGAAATTTAACAGTCTTACCCACACCTGTCGTAAGACTAGTTGTTGCTCCCTTATACATGTCTCTCATAGGAACCTCTAGGAACTCTATCGAATGGTTTCTCAGGATCAATGAATACCATATGAGCATTTGTTTCTTTATTTCTGTATTTTTTATACTCTACAAAAACTTGAAAGATGGAGAGAATACATCCAGAAACTTTTTGAAGACTAAAGGCAAAAATCCTTATTAAACGAGGCGGCCATTGATAAGGAACCAAATATTACTAAAGAAGAAGCATAAAGTACTATATGCAATAAAATTAACAAAAGACAATACAGCTACAGGGCATGATCACCAGCAGAAATACCTAAATTGATCAATAGAAGTTCTAGTGAATTTGTTTAACTCTATATACCATCAAGGAAGTATTCCTAAAGAATTATTAAAGTCTACTTTGATCACATTACCCAAAAAACCAAATTCAAGAGAATGCTGTGATTATCGAAAGATTAGGCTGATAAATTGCACCCTCAAAATATTCTTACAAATTATTCATAACGGAATCTATCATGGGGCACAATTTGGCTTCAGAAATGCTCTTGAAGCAAAAGAAACCTTATTTGAAATACAAGTGTATACAAGTGTTAGTCCAAAGGCGCATGGATATATATCAACCACGGAGCATCTGCTTTTTTAGATTACAACAAAGCATTCAATAAAATGAGACACAGCCCTGAAGTGACGTTGAAGTGTATTTATAGTCTTGATACAGTAAGTATTTGATTGCAACTATCTTCTCTCCGCAATTCCAATTCACTGTTGTCTAACTTGTTGTTTATTGATATTTCGGGCATTAGTTTAGGGCACCCATCATAACCAACCATTCATAATCAATTCTTTTAAATTAATAACATAAAGGAAATGATCCATAATAATAATAATAGATATTTAATCAACAATATTTTTATGTATCATTTACAACTGTGAATAAAAAAAGAAATTCTTATTTCAAAGAAAATTTAAATTAATTTCACAACCCTTTGTATTGTAAACATACATACCATGTTCACTGCTTTGACTTTCTTTAGTAGTATGCTCTAGTTTTATACTACCATCACTATTAAAAGTCTGAAATCCTGCTAAATTTTCTTCATTCTGTTTAAATGTCATATTTTCAAATGATTTTTCTGTTTTAATTTGGTCCAAACTAATACCAGAAACTCCATGTTCATAGTGTTCAATATCTTCATAAACTGGAGCAGGTTCTTTTTTTATAAATTCGCACTTGACAAAAATACTATTCTCAAACTTGATATTTGTTACTATATCTTCATTTTCCTCTTTTCTTTGCATTTTATGGAAGTCCCAATTTTATGTTCACTAAAAAAATAGTTTGATTAATTTTTTAAGAATATTTGTCATGTCATCATGAGTTAGAATAGAATTCTAACCAAAGCCATAGATACATTATTATATACCTAATAATAAATACCCAAGGTACAATCAAAGAATATAGACGCTAAGCGTCTATATTCTTTGGTACAATGAATACACATGTGTAATGTGTATTCATTTTCATTGTACCATGATAAATAGATAAATACCTAATATTTAGTAATTCTAAAGTAGACTTTACATTACATGATTTTATCATATGACAATATCATATGAGATTTGTTATGATTCCTCGTTTCTATGATGATTTAAGAAATCGTGTTTACACTGCATGATAATACACACTTTACACTACATGATTTATCATGTGATTTGTCATATGATTTGGTCATAAGTGAAATTTACATGTTTACACTGTGTGATTTGTCATATGATTTTGTCATAAGCACTGTCATGCGGCTCGTCATAGCTTGTCACAGGAGAATAGGACGGTGCCTATTCCGCATGATAAAATCATATGATTTTCGGTAATAATACGGGTAACACCAACATATTTAAATATCGCGCCTTATTCTTATGTCAATTCAGTAACATTCCCTTACCCAGAGACAACATTCTTTATTTATTTTTTGTTTGTTGCATTGATATTGAACCTATTATCTAATGTGTGCTATTGTGTCGTATTTTTCTTTTATTATTTATTTAGTTTATTTTATTCTTAGTTTAGTGTTTTATAGTCTTCTTAGTCATAATTTTAGTTTAGTTTCTTTATTAATTATTTTTAATTTGGTATAATATCAACACAAAATTTGATATACCCTGTCCACGATTTCTTCGTAAGAGCCACGTGCGAACCCCAAAGGCGTCTGATCTTTTTCTTCTTACTGCTGTACGCTGTACGCAGTTGTTGCCGGCGTATTATTATTAAAAGTCGGGAAGCCAATGCAATCAAAGATTTATTTTCCATTATAATGGTTTCAAAATCTAATAGTTGATACCTATACTGTGTCTAATATCTCTATGACCATAAACAAAAAAAAATCAATAAAACCTCACTCATTGTCACTCATATCATAAGTCATAACTTATCATGCAATGTAAACACGATTTTTTAACACATCGTAGAAACGAGGAATCATAACAAATCTCATATGATATTGTCATATGATAAAATCATGTAGTGTAAAGTCTACTTAAGTTATGACTTATGATATGAGTGAGGTTTTCTTGATTTTTCTTTTTGTTTATGGTCATAGAGATATTAGACACAGTATAGGTATCAACTATTAGATTTTGAAACCTTTATAATGGAAAATAAATCGTTGATTGCATTGGCTTCCCGACTTTTAATAATAACGCGCCGGCAACAACTGCGTACAGATTACAGCACTAATACACACTTTACACTACATGATTTATCATGTGATTTGTCATAAAGTGAAATTTACATGTTTACACTGTATGATTTGTCATATGATTTTGTCATAAGCACTGTCATGCGGCTCGTCATAGCTTGTCACAGGAGAATAGGACGGTGCCTATTCCGCATGATAAAATCATATGATTTTCGGTAATAATACGGGTAACACCAACATATTTGAATATCGCGCCTTATTCTTATGTCAATTCAGCGACATTCCCTTACCAAGAGACAACATTCTTTATTTATTTTTTGTTTGTTGCATTGATATTAAACCTATTATCTAATGTGTGCTATTGTATCGTATTTTTCTTTTATTATTTATTTAGTTTATTTTATTCTTAGTTTAGTGTTTTATAGTCTTCTTAGTCATACTTTTAGTTTAGTTTCTTTATTAATTATTTTTAATTTGGTATAATATCAACAATAAATTTGATATACCTGTTCACGCCTCTATCCAATTTAAGTTTATGTTATACATTTTTACAACCCGGCAACATAGTAGCGTAGGAAAATATATTAGGCCATATGTGAAGATAAGGCGAGTCCCTGAAGGCACCCCAAAGACGACAGACAGCACTCAAGTACGAGACGGGATACGGTGATACAGCATTCAGAGCGAGCGGACATAATACTTAATAAGCGTTTATATATTGTATTGTGTAATTCAAAATAAAATCAGTTTTGTTTTCGCACGGAGTTTGATTATTAACCAGCGGCACAAGCGAAGTGCATATCAAGCAAATCCATGGTCTATTCGAGCCGGATCATCAAATTTTTGTGTTGAAACAGTGTAAATTCACCGAATTCCGAACTCATATTTGTGTCATCAAATTAGCGGGCGAAATAGTGCATTCATAGTGGCCCGAGCGCGTTATAGACTGTCGAACGTTGTTCATAAGACAGTTACATAATTGGACAACTGTGGGTTTTAAAATCTGTGAAGACCTATTATACGAGCTTGAGGCAAATCCTTGGCGCCAGGAGGCTAGCTGTTAGAATAAACATACAATATTTTGGTGAGCATTATCCATTTCACATTCCCTTATTTATCAGTCTTTGTACCTTTATTCTGCACATGTGATAATTCTGAGAACGTTAGGGTCGAATATCAAGCGATTTATATTCTGTTTCTGTTTACTGTTTAATTCATTATAAAATTATGGAGAATTTAAAGCGAAAAAGGGGCGGTTTTAAATGCAAACTCACAATATTTTCGAAATTTATATTAGCGTTAAATGATAAAATAACTAAGGGCGAAACGATTTCAGATTTAGAAGTATTACAGGCTATTGAAATGGTAAATAATATAGAACATTTACAGGGCGAATTCGATGAAGTTCAGGGGCAAATAGAAAATACGGTTCAATTTGAATTATTAGAGGATGAATATACGGAACGCGAAGAATTCTATAACAAATATTATTCACAATTAGCGGTAGCGCGAAAAATCATTCGCGATAATCAACAAGTAGCTTGTATAGAAAGCGATAAAGCAAGTCAGCGCTCTAAGAATTCATATACAGGGCATTGTATTGAGCTTAAACCTATCGAGTTACCAAAATTTGATGGTAATTATAATAATTGGTTAGATTTTGCAGATCTTTTTGAATCTTTAGTTAACAAAAATGAGTACTTAGACAATATAAGGCGTTTTCATTATTTACGAAGTTCATTACAGGGCGGTGCGGCGCAGGTCATACGAACATTAGAGTTTACCGCCGAAAACTATGCAGTTGCGTGGAAATTAATTAGGGAAAGGTACGATAATAAGAGATTATTAATTTCCAATCATGTTAATGCCTTATTTAATATAGAGCCAATACATAAAGAGTCGTCTAATAAATTGCGGCAATTAGTTGACATTTTTTCGAAGCATTTATACGCGTTAAAGCAGCTAGGGCTACCTACTGATTCGTGGGACATACTCCTTATTCATATTATTTCTTGTAAGTTCGATACATCGACTTTACGCGCATGGGAGAATAGCAAGACACATAATGAAATTCCTAGTTTTGATGATTTTAAAACGTTTTTAAAATCAAGGGCGGACCTCTTAGAATCTCTTGAGGTAAATCAAGCTGAAAAACAAAATACACGGAATATTTCTCAGGCGGGCGCATATCCACGGAATACGAAATATTCACATAACATTCGCGGTCTATATTCATCACAGGGAACTTTAAATAAATCGGATAATACACAGTGTTGCCCTATTTGCAAAAGGGAACACAC
Organism: Diabrotica undecimpunctata; assembly: GCF_040954645.1. NCBI lineage: Eukaryota > Metazoa > Arthropoda > Insecta > Coleoptera > Chrysomelidae > Diabrotica > Diabrotica undecimpunctata. The sequence continues at coordinate 30,543,511 of NC_092811.1, read as the reverse complement.
CATTTATCAATGCGACGAATTTTCAAAACTTTCATCTAGGGACAGGTTTGATAAAGTAAGACAGGTCAATCTTTGCACGAATTGTCTTAAACCTGGACATTTCTATAAGCGGTGTAGACAATCAACATGCAAGAAATGTGCGTCAAAACACCATACGTTATTGCATCCAGATAGATCAAGCGAACAGAACGCAGCTTTAGTTCATCAACCGGTAGAAAACGCGAGCGATATACGATCTGCAGATAATATACAAGGTAGTTTAAACACTACCAATTTGTCAGTTTCGGCAGTTAGCGCTGCAGATCAAACTATACTGTCCACAGTATTAGTTAATATTTTTGACGGCCAAGGTAAGGCATACATAGTGCGAGCTTTGTTAGATTGCGGTTCACAAAGCTCATTCATAACCGAAAATTTATGCGATAAACTTGGATTAAAAACGACAAGCGCGAATATATCAGTCATGGGCATAAATAATACTGCATCTCCCGTTCGATTCAAATGCGAAATAAATATACAGTCGCGTAGCGATATAACTTTTCATAAAACTTTAAATTGTTTCGTAATACCAGAAATTACGGGGTGCGTGCCGGCATCTGAAATAAACATTAGCGATTTGCAGATACCTAAACATTTAAAATTAGCGGATAATTATTTTCATAAACCACAAAGGGTCGAATTGTTGATAGGAAGTGATCTATTTTGGCAAATACTGGGCGCAAACAGAATTAGTTTAGGTAAAAATAAACCATTCATGCAAGAAACAATGTTTGGCTGGATCATAGCAGGGCCGTATATCAGCCAAAACAAAGCATCAGAAAAGCGAATAACTAAGTGTAATTTCACAAACACAATCGAAGTTACAGAACAGCTAAGTAAGTTCTGGGAACTTGAAGAGGTTTTCAATGGAAAACCTGCACTCTCGGGCGAAGAAATTGCATGCGAAAAACATTTCGAAGATACGGTGAAACGCGACGCGACAGGCAAATTCATAGTATCATTGCCATTCAAGGAATCGATAAGTTCACTCGGTGATTCATTTCGTCAAGCAAAAAATAGATTTTTAAATCTCGAGCGTAAGTTGAATAAAGATGCCAATCTTAAAACTCTTTATAGCGAATTCATCCAGGAATATAAAGAATTAGGACATATGAAAGGTTTATGCAGAATTACGGAAGCGGCAACAGACTTTAGGGTAAATACTACATTTTATTTTATGCCACATCATCCAGTATTAAAAGAAAATTCTTTGACGACACGTTTGCGCGTTGTGTTCGATTGTAGTGCGCCAACTACAAACGGCATTTCATTAAATAGTATTCAAATGGCCGGACCAACCTTACAAAATGATTTACTCTCCATTTTATTGCGTTTTAGAACACACTTATATGTAGTTAGTGCGGATATAGAAAAAATGTACCGTCAGGTATTGGTTGCAGATGATCAAAAATCCTTACAATGTATCTTATGGCGAAATAATCCGGAAGAACCGATTGAAATATTTCAGTTACAGACAGTTACATACGGTATGAAATGCTCTTCTTACTTAGCGATTAAATGTCTAACGACATTGGCAGAGGAGCAAGAAGCTAAAAATCCTAACATTGCTAGCATTATTAAATCCGATTTTTATGTGGACGACCTTTTGACAGGTTTTGATTCAAAACAGAAAGCGCGCGAAGCATGTAAACAACTTTTTGAGGTCCTCAAAGGCGGGGGATTTACATTGCGTAAATTCTATTCAAATGATCCTGAAATATTACGAGATATACCAGATAATTCAACTACGGGTTCCGTTATTCAATTCGGTGAAAACGAGAAGGCGAAAACTTTGGGATTATTGTACTCACCGCAATCAGATACTATGTTTTATAGCATAAGTTCATCTCTAGGCCATATAATCACAAAGCGAACTTTATTATCGGACATAGCTCAAATTTTTGATCCCTTGGGTCTATTAAGTGCGTGTACCATCATAGCGAAAATTATGTTACAACAACTATGGCTCGAGCGTCTTTCATGGGATGATCCCATACCGGAGCATTTAGCAAATAATTATTTACAGTTTAGGAATAAATTAGGAAGCTTAAACAATTTAAAAATACCTCGGCATGTTATATGTTCTAGTAAGGTCAAACTAGAACTTCATGGATTTTGCGACTCCTCAGAAAAGGCGTACGGTGCTTGCATATTCATTAAATCTACCGATTCGTTAGGCAGGTCGTATTCATTCTTATTATGTGCAAAAAGCAAGGTTGCGCCCTTAAAGCCAGTTACCTTGCCGCGTTTAGAGCTCTGTGGAGCAGTAATTTTATCGCGTTTGACCAATAAGGTCAAAAATTCATTAAATGTGCAATTCGATACGTGTTACCTCTGGACAGATTCATCGATAGTACTTAGTTGGTTGAAAACAGCAGCCAATGCATTGAAGACCTTTGTTAGTAACCGCGTAGCAGAGATCCAGGAAACCACTTCGTTTGCGCAGTGGCGTCATGTGCCAGGCAAGGATAATCCTGCAGATCTAGTGTCCAGAGGCGTGGAACCAGATAAAATAATGGAGTGCAACTTATGGTGGCATGGACCGGAGTGGATCATGCAAGATTCAGATAAATGGCCAAATTTACAAGTTGTCCCCACTGAAACAAGCGAAACGAGGAAAAACATAAAGGTTTTTACGAATAAACTTGATGAAACACAGAATACGGAAGTATTTTCGTTTGAGCGCTTCTCTAATATTTTACGTTTAAAAAGAACCGCTGCATATGTGTTCAGATTCATTCGCATGTGTAAAAATAAGGAAAGAACTTCTGAACCCCTTTCTTTGGATGAAATACATTCTGCATTTAATCGTATTCTAAAACTGTGTCAATCACAGTCATTTTCTAATGAAATAAAGCATTTGAACCAAAAGGGATTTTTAGATAAAAACAGCAAACTCATAAATTTATCTCCATTTCTTGATGATCAGGGCATCATGAGAGTAGGCGGGCGTTTAAAGCATTCCGAGTTTACGTATGACAAAAAACATCCCATCATTTTAGCGGCAGATCATAGAGTTACGTCGTTAATATTTAATCATTTTCACAAGGATCTTATGCATGCTGGTCCTCAGCTTTTACTTGCAACTATAAGAGAAACTTTCTGGCCGTTATCAGGAAGAAATTTAGCGCGACGTACCGTACACAAATGTGTAAAATGTTTTAGATTAAAATCTAAATCCATTCAGCCAATAATGGGTGACCTACCTGCCCAGCGTCTCGCAGGTGGCCCACCATTTATTGTAACAGGTGTAGATTATGCGGGCCCTTTCTTAATTCGCGATAGAAAGGGTCGAGGTTGTAAACTAATAAAGAGTTACATGTGTCTTTTTATTTGTTTTTGTACGAAGGCCATACATTTAGAATTAGTTACAGAACTGTCTAAGGAATCATTTCTGTTGGCCTTTAAAAGATTTATTGCGCGACGAGGCAAGCCTCAAAAGATGGTCTCCGACAATGGAACCAATTTTATAGCAGCTAGTTCGGAGTTAAAATTGTTAAGCAAATTTTTAGAGCAGCACACTCCCGCGATAAGAGAATCCTTGCTAAAGAATAATATTTCGTGGTCCTTCATACCTCCCTATTCTCCACATTTTGGCGGACTGTGGGAAAGCGGAGTAAAAACAGTTAAACATCATTTGCATAGGGTTTGGGAAACGCGCACTTAACGTTCGAGGAATCTTATTCGTTGCTTGTGCAGATTGAAGCTATAATAAATTCCCGACCCATTCATCCTTTATCCTGTGATCCAAATGATCTCTCCCCATTAACTCCTGCACATTTTCTCATCGGAAGACCACTTATTACCAATCCAGATCCAGATTTGTTCCAGTTAATCGGCTCTCAAAATTCCAGCATATTCAGCAGCTTTCTCAGCATATATGGGAACGATGGAATAAAGAATACATCTCCGAACTACAAAAACGCACGAAATGGACTACTACTAATGGTGAAGTTGCAGAAAACACGTTAGTGCTCATAAAAGAGGACAATTTACCTCCATTAAGGTGGAAGTTAGGTCGCGTGATCGAACTTTTACGCGGCAGTGATGGTGTAGCCAGAGTTTTTAGGATAAAGACAGACAATGGTATCATAACTCGTTCTTTTTCCAAGGTGTGTCCGCTACCCGTTTCGGACTAAGCGTAGTTTAAACATTTGAACATTTAGCATTAGCAGACGATTTTGTTGGCAGTGTTTGCCAAGGCGGGGGCCATGTTCACGCCTCTATCCAATTTAAGTTTATGTTATACATTTTTACAACCCGGCAACATAGTAGCGTAGGAAAATATATTAGGCCATATCGATGGTGTAGCACACAAATGTTGTAAGTGCTAAAGTTACTGTTTTGAGAAAAATCGGTTTGAAGTTTAAACCTTTCTATTAAATCACGAATTCCTAAGAAAATCACAAATTATCTTCAATAAAGTCAAAAGACAATCAAATATAAGTTTAATTAATAACATTTAAAAAAAAATGACTTGTAATATTTTTGTTAAATACTTTGTTACTTACCACCTTTGTGCATAACCAGTACTTGGCAAACTGGTTCAAATTATGTTACGGTGAACAGATGATAAAACACAGGTTTTGATTCAAATAACAACAAACAATTAATCTTAACATTTTTCTTTAAATGAAATAACAAAATGTGTTAAAAAAGAATTAAAACAAAATTTGTATATTAAAAAAAAACTATTCGTTGTCGTCCGGTAATAATGTTTCATTAGTAACAGGAATGTCATTAATAAAATGAGCGTAATCTTGTGGAATAATACCGCAATTTAAAAGAGATAACAGATCCTTCTTCTTTTTTTGGGATACCGGCAATCTGTGAAAATATTTTTGGGTTAGTGCTAATGACTCCCAAGTTTGTGACCTTCCTCTTAGTTTCCTTGTATCAGAAACATCTATGGTTAAAAAAGTATCATCATACAAATTGTATTTATATTTAATTAAAAAAGGATCTTTTTTCTCAAAACGAATCCATTTAATTTTCAGCCACTGAACCTTTTCTTTATCTGTATTTAAAGTATTGTTAGGAGTCATAAGGTCAGCAAGTTTCTGTAGATCATAAAAATCGTTGAAATTTAAATTGTGTACACAGTATGGTTTAGGTTTTACTCTTGCAGCTGAAATTAGCACAGACCACTCTCTTGTAGAATAGATTTTTTTATGCTTTCTTGCTCTTTCGATTGTGGCGTGCATTGAATCAGCTTCCAAATAGGAGTGCCCTGTCTCCATAAATTTTAAATCGAAAACTTCCAAATGTTTAATTGTATTTACTGCATAGAGCAATGCTTATTCCTGTTCTGGCCTCCACATGTATCACTGAATGTAGAAACATGCGTCACAGTTTCCGATAAGCTATACAAGTATTTAAGGAGACACGTTCCTATTTCTGTACTGCCTTTTTTCCCATGGGTTTCGTCCCATACATAACAATGACCTGTTGCATCTGACGCATCAAAAATTGTAAAATTATATACATTTAGCTTTAACTTATAAAATATTTGATTATCTCCCGCAAATAGCACTGACAAAATTGCTTGTAAGTCAAATGTTGCGGCTCTAAAAGTTTGTCCTTTTTCTCTAGCGGCTCTTTCCTTATCTTCAGATTTCATCTGCATTGCATCCTTTTCTCTCTTTTTGTGACTGTCAAATTCCTCTTTTAATGGCTCCTTGTCTTTAGCAGTATTATAAGCATTACACTTAAAACACTGGTCCTTTTTCGGAATGAAAAAATCCAATGCTGGGTCATATTTGTGGAATATCTTCTGATAAACAAATTTAGAAACCTTGGTCACGTTTCGATTTTCACAGAAGCCAATGTATAATCTGTACATTTGGGATAAATTTAAATCTGAAGTTGTTTAAGTTGTTACTTACTTACAACTTAAACGTAAACAAAGAGAAGACTCAAATAATGAAAATATCAAGGAAACAAGGGACGGAAGATTAAATAGAAGTAATGATAGACCAACAAAAAATAATACAGACAAATTCATACAAATACTTAGGAACAGTAATCAACAACAAAGGAGACATCGAGGATGATCTTAACAACAGAATGGAAAACACAGGAAAACTATTCCAAGCACTAAATAGAGGATTCCTAAATAACAAAGAAATATCAACAAAGACCAAGATGACAATATACAAAACAATATATAGACCTACAGTGACATATGGAGCAGAAAATTGGATATTAAACAAAAGACATCAGAGCAGAATTCAGGCAGCAGAGATGAAATACCTCAGAAGAACGATAGGAGTAAAAAGAACTGATAGAATCAGAAATGAAGAAATAAGAGAAAGACTCAAAATCAAACCGATACTCGAGTCAATCAAAGAGAAAAAATTGGCATGGTTCGGACATCTAACCCGGATGGACAATAATAGACAAGTTAAAAGAGTGTGGGACGCCAAACCAATAGGGAAGAATAGAAGAGGAAGACCCATTAAAGAATGGAACAGTGACATCTCGCAGATACTACAGAGTAAGGGTAAGACTTGGCAGGAAGCAACACAGATGGCATCCAATAGGAAGGAATGGAGAAAGTTCGTTAAGAGCTAGGACACCTCAGAAGACTGTCAAATAGTGTATTGTAATGAATTGTATTTTAAACGGCCCAACACCGAAAGGTACAAATGGGTCTACTGATTAAGTAAGTAAGTAAGTTAAATCTGAAGACAAATACTGTTTCGTTGAATCTCGCCGGCAATAGTGTGATTCCACACGTGGAAAACTATCAATGTGTTCCTTGACAAGCAATACATCTTGTTCCTTTGTAACATTATGAGGTCTTTTACCTTTTCTTTTATCAAATCCAGTGTAGGTATGAGTATTACCCACATTTTTCATACATGTTTCAATTACCCGATGGGAAATATTAAATGTTTTACAAAAAAAAATTTAAACACACTCGAATTCTCAAGCCTTCGAAGTTTTTTAAATAAAAAATCCTTGAAGTTTTACGTCTTGACTGTTCTACTTGTTGTTTTCTTCTTTTTATTGGAACATCGGTCACTAATGAACTCAGGTGTCATTTTTGCCTATCATAGTCGCCCATTTCCCAGTATTCGCGACAAATAATTATTCTTAGTTCTTCAGAAATATTTTTTTCACATTTAGGTATACCTACATTTGGTGCAGTTAACGGGCAAAGGCTTCTTTTCTTCAACTGTTTTTCCACTACTGTTTATATATTTCTTTCCACTAAGCCTATTTCTTTTCACAATGGACCTTTTCCATAAAAACTTATTACCTTGTTTTCTCTTCTTTGTTTTATTGTTTTGTTGTGCGAGCTCTTCCCGGTGTTGTTCAAGGGGCTCTTCCATTATCTGGTCCTCATCTGAGCTTAATTCTGAATCTGAAGGTACGTATGACTCACTAGAATTTTCAAAAGGGTCTCTTTCACTTTCACTGTCATTGTTTGATGCATCCGAAAACATTTTTGCAGTCCCGGATGTGCTGGGAAGCTCACTTTGTAATCTGCTCACATCTACAAACAAAAAAAATTACAAATGTATAAAACAGGGACTATTAGTTACCTAAATTAACCATTTTTTAAATTTATTTCATATTATTTATGAGGTTTTCTCTACAATTACTTGATAGAATATTACTTACTTGATATACTTTCCGTGGATAGAATAACCTCAGACGTACTTGTGGAACTTTCCTTTTGATGATCAATTATACTAGAATCTAGAAAACAAAACTTTTACTTTTAAAATTAAACATGTCTTATAAATAACATACCAGTTTTCCTTTGCATTAATGCCAATTCTACTATTTTTGCCACCCTGGAAGTCATTTTATTACAGAAAATCAGGAGCAAGCACAAAATACTTTTGTCACTCAAGTAAACAATATTGTATAACCTCAAAATTAACACGTGTAAAGTAGTAGGTACACCATTTGTTGGATAAACCGTCAAAGAAATACATGCACAAATGTGGTAGGTGATTTTACAACAAGTGCGCATACAGATTTTAAGTGTAAAGTACTTATACTGAATGGCAGATGGCGCTAGAGGTATTAAATTTATGGATTTAATCTACCACCTTTGTGCATAATAATTCTATAGCTTTAAATATACTTACGTGATACTTAACTCATTTTTCCTACAGATTGCACTTACAACATTTGTGCGCTACACCATCGATATGTGAAGATAAGGCGAGTCCCTGAAGGCACCCCAAAGACGACAGACAGCACTCAAGTACGAGACGGGATACGGTGATACAGCATTCAGAGCGAGCGGACATAATACTTAATAAGCGTTTATATATTGTATTGTGTAATTCAAAATAAAATCAGTTTTGTTTTCGCACGGAGTTTGATTATTAACCAGCGGCACAAGCGAAGTGCATATCAAGCAAATCCAATACCCTGTCCACGATTTCTTCGTAAGAGCCACCTGCAAGCCCAAAGGTGTCTGATCTTTTTCTTCTTACTGCTGTAATCTGTACGCAGTTGTTGCCGGCGTGTTATTATTAAAATTCGGGAAGCCAATGCAATCAACGATTTATTTTCCGTTATAATGGTTTCAAAATCTAATAGTTGATACCTATACTGTGTCTAATATCTCTATGACCATAAACAAAAAGAAAAATCAAGAAAACCTCACTCATTGTCACTCATATCATAAGTCATAACTTATCATGCAGTGTAAACACGATTTTTTAAAACATCATAGAAACGAGGAATCATAACAAATCTCATATGATATTCTCATATGATAAAATCATGTAATGTAAAGTCTACTTAAGAAGAAAAGATCAGACGCCTTTGGGCTTGCAGGTGGCTCTTACGAAGAAATCGTGCACAGGATATATCAAATTTATTGTTGATATTATACCAAATTAAAAATAATTAATAAAGAAACTAAACTAAAAGTATGACTAAGAAGACTATAAAACACTAAACTAAGAATAAAATAAACTAAATAAATAATAAAAGAAAAATACGATACAATAGCACACATTAGATAATAGGTTTAATATCAATGCAACAAACAAAAAATAAATAAATAAATAAAGAATGTTGTCTCTTGGTAAGGGAATGTCGCTGAATTGACATAAGAATAAGGCGCGATATTCAAATATGTTGGTGTTACCCGTATTATTACCGAAAATCATATGATTTTATCATGCGGAATAGGCACCGTCCTATTCTCCTGTGACAAGCTATGACGAGCCGCATGACAGTGCTTATGACAAAATCATATGACAAATCACACAGTGTAAACATGTAAATTTCACTTTATGACCAAATCATATGACAAATCACATGATAAATCATGTAGTGTAAAGTGTGTATAACTTCTAAGCGAATTTCTAAGTTCTAACTCGATGCAACTTATACATTATAAAAACATGGCAACACTGTCAAAGTGTCAAACCCGTCAAACCCAAATATTTTGTTCCATGGTCGACATTTGCGTCTAAGTTCTGGTTGCCTTCTTATTAAAGTAGACTTTACACTACATGATTTTATCATATGAGATTTGTTATGATTCCTCGTTTCTATGATGTTTTAAAAATCTTGTTTACACTGCATGATAAGTTATGACTTATGATATGAGTGACAATGAGTGAGGTTTTATTGATTTTTCTTTTTGTTTATGGTCATAGAGATATTAGACACAGTATAGGTATCAACTATTAAATTTTTAAACTATTATAGTGGAAAATAAATCTTTGATTGCATTGACTTCCCGACTTTTAATAATAATACGCCGGCAACAACAGCGTACAGCAGTAAGAAGAAAAAGATCAGACGCCTTTGGTCTTGCAGGTGGCTCTTACGAAGAAATCGTGGACAGGGTATACCAAATTTAGTGTTGATATTATACCAAATTAAAAATAATTAATAAAGAAACTAAACTAAAATTATGACTAAGAAGACTATAAAACACTAAACCAAGAATAAAATAACCTATTCTCCTGTGACAAGCTATGACGAGCCGCATGACAGCGCTAATGACAAATCACACAGTGTAAACATGTAAAATTCACTTCATGACCAAATCATATGATAAATCATGTAGTGTAAACTCGACTTAATATAAAATATAATGTCAATGTCCGATCCAATCCAAATATTCCTGGTTTTAGTTGGTTGTCTGTGATAGTTTTTGTTTTTGTTTACTGCTGTGTTTTCATGTTTTCTAATTTTCTTAGTTACTAAGGACTAAGGGTTAAGGGATTATGGAACCAAATAAAATCAAGTTTTGTCAAATGGAAGTAAAACAAGAAGTTGGGGAAGACACGTGTAAAGCAGAAATAGATAATAATGATATGGGTGATGCTCTTTTTGATACCTTCAAATTTGAGATTAAGGAGGAGCCCAAGAGAGAAAGTACAAATGATGAATTTGATTACTTGGTTTTTAAACAGAACCCTATAAAGACTGAAATAGAACAGGATGAATATAAACTCACACTATTTGAAGAAAAACGAAGAAATGAAAAAAGTAAGTAATTTAAATACTTATACCTACTATTTCATACACTACCAAAGAATATAAACGCATGACGAATAAAAATGCATTTATATTCTTTGTTACTTTGTTATTACGTTACCTTCAAACGTTTAATACTAAAACCACAAGTAATATTAACATATTTTACTTGCACCTAATGTATGCTACTTAGGGGTCCTTTTTACAATGTTACTAGTTACTTAGTTTTAATATCTCCTTATCTAACACATAAAATTCAAACACTTAAAGAAAGGAAATATTAATCATCACAGTCAGCAGCTTTCACTTCTGAACATAGTATCCCTATCCCTATGGCCAGAGCATCTGTAATCCCTATTTTATCATTTATGTATCAGTATTAATCCCAATACTGACTGCGCCATGCCTGGCTAATGCACTCTGATTTATTTCCTAGATATTTTGATAGGTGTTTCTGCACCATAAGTATATAGAATACTAGAAGCATGAAGCACACATTATTTTTTGTGTGAAATGTATGGAAATTTTTTATTTCAGACATGCACTGGCATGGTCAGTCTTTTTAGTTTTTTAGTCTGGGTACCAATGTTGAAATTCCACCCTCCCCCCAAATATACTTTTATTTTAATTTCCAACAATGGTAATTTATATTATATGAAAAACAGTTTACAATTATTTGAAATAATTTTTTAAATCCAAAATATATTTGATTTGAACAGTAATTTTTTGAAACAAGTTACATTTGTTTCTATATTAAATGATTGTGTGATCAAAAGAAAAATATGGGTGACCTATTTTTCTATTGAAATGATTAGTGTTCAATAATAAAGTTTTTATTTCCTCTATTTTTCTTGGTGAGATTTCTTTTGCTTTTCCCATGATGTTCTGGTACCACTGGTGTAACGAACATGCAGTGTTTGCCAAATTCGCAAAAATAGTATATGACTGTCAGAATATAACTAGAGAGCAATGGAAATTATTTAAGCTCCAAGAATACAAAATATTATGTACACAAATTGTAAGCTAGGCTATACAGCACTGACAAACAATGGCATCTGAGCATCATAAAGTGTTACAAGATAATCAAATGGAAACAAACATTAATATATTATACAGCTCAATTATATACCCTTTTTGCAAAAGAAATTGAATTTTACTAGGTGTGTGTGTGCTGTTGGTTTCTTTTGACTGTGGACTTAATCCATTAGCCGAACTAAAATTACTCTTATAATTATATCTCTTATACTCATTATATTTATAACCTATTTGATAATAATGATTTACAATAGTAATTCACACATATATTATACAGGTACTTACATATATATTTTGGTGAGCGTTTTTGTTTGTTTTTATGCTATACTAAATACTAATACTACTAATATACACATATATATTTTTTTTACACAGCGCTAGGGCATAAACCCGGTTCAACACCTCGGAGGTTTAGGCCCTCTTTGTGTGTTTTTTTAATTTTTTTTTATTCTTTTTTTTTATTTTTTTATTTCTTCTTTAATTTTTTTTTTATTTATTCTTTTTTTTTCTTTATTTTTTTTTATGTACCTATTTTTTTTTTCTTTTCATATTTTAATTTTCACAATAAAATTTCACAATTTTAGTTTTATATTAATAATGTGTTTAATTAGGTGGCTCTAATAATTTGATCACCCACTGTAAATGTATAGAAAACCTCAACAGAGAAAAAAAATTCAGAGGAGCATTCTATAAGAAGGTTAACATCAACAGAAAAGAATTCAAAGCAACCACAAGACAATTTAGAAGTCAGAATGGCAATCTATTAACAACAAGGAAAGATGTATTGAATAGATGGGTGGAATACTTTAACCAGGCACTTAATATAGAGGAAGAAGAAGAAAACCTGATTCCACCAATGATTCTTGAAGTTAAAGATGCAGTTAAAAAGCTAGCCAGAAACAAATGGGAGCACTCCTTGCACACTGAAAATAATACTACCGTAGAGATAAACTGCAGAATTTGCACTTCCAACAGCTGCTATTTTGTGCTCAATCTCCTCCTTAAACCCACAATTATATCGAGAAATACAAAAGTAAAACTCAACTAAACAATAATATGCCCAGTCCTAACATAAGGTTTAGAGACCTGGAAAACAAAAAATTGTGAAAACATGTTAGGATGTTTCGAAAGAAAAGTACTAAGATGTAGATAAGTACTATCTATCATTGTAGAGGATCTACTGAGCTTTTCCATACTAATCAATCACTCTGTATAACCTCTTTCTATACCTCCGACAGGAATATGATAGCATAGTGAGAAATCAAGTATTTAATGTAATGATGAATCTCTCAATACCAAAGAAACTCAAAGACCAAATTCTGTACAGAGAAGCTCATCATTGACATATCTGTAAAAACATTTTCAGTAAAGAGAAGGTGTAACAGAAAAAGTTGTAACTTAAAGTCAATGGGGAGAAAAGAAAATACATAAACATACATACATAGAGATAGAATTAGACAAAATATGACAGTCAGTGTTCGAATGTGAAGTGAATTTCGATTCAAATATCTTAAAGCGATAATTACGACTGATAATGCAGTTACTGAACAAAAATTAAAAACAGAATCCAGGCGGCCATCAGCTGTCTGTACGAACTGAATACACTTATAAAATCGATAAATTTAACAAGGATATCTAGTCGAAATCTATAAAGTCAGTGTCAGACTTGTACAGAATTAAAATTTCAGATAGAATTGATGATGATTCAATAATTAAATTGTCATCAAACTCTTACAGGGCCTAACAAATGTAAAATTATCAGTTACTATACTTATTACAATTATATTTTTTGCTAATCTTAGGATGCGAAAGATTGTGCCTAATTCCATAGCATGAATTTATTGAAACATGATTTTTCGCATCCTTTCTACATACATTGTTAGGAACATAATGTGGATTAATGGATAATAACGATTTTAGGTATTCCCTATGAAGAAATTCAATCTGATGCAAGTAAAGCATTTAAAGATCATGTTAAAACTTACACTCATTTGGACCAATATGTAACTGCATCAACGAATGTCAACACTGAAGAAAAACGTTTTGAATGTGAAATTTGCTCCAAATTATTTTCATGCAGTTCCAATTTAAAACAACATATGAGAATACACACTGGAGATAAACCTTTTGCATGTGAAATCTGTACTAAACAATTTTCAAGAAATGCTTCTTTAAAATCACATATAAAACTGCACACTGGAGAAGAACTTTTTTCATGTGAAATTTGCTCCAAAAAATTTTCCCGAAGTTCTGACTTAAAAGTACATTTGAGAATTCACAACGACCAAAAACCATTTAGGTGTGAAATCTGTACTAAACAGTTTTCACGAAATGACACCTTAAAATCACATATGAAACTACACACAGGAGACAAACCTTTTGCATGTGAAATTTGTTCCAAAACGTTTTCACGAAGATTCCACTTCCAAGTACATATGAGAATACATACTGGGGAAAAAAAATTCTTTGCATGTGAAGTCTGCAGTAAAGGGTTTTCACGAAATGACACCTTGAAAGCACATATGAAACTGCACACAGGAGAAGAACTTTTTTCATGTGAAAGTTGCTCCAAACAATTTTCACTAAGGTCCGATTTTAAAATACATTTAAGAATTCACACAAAAGAAAAACCATTTGGATGTGAAATCTGCAGTAAACAGTTTTCACAAAATAGTTCCTTAAAAGTACATATGAGACTGCACACCGGGGAAAAGCCATTTGCTTGTAAAATTTGTTCCAAAACGTTTTCACGAAGGTTCCATTTAAAACAACATATTACGAGGATACATACCGAGGAAAAAAAGTTCTTTGCATGTGAAATCTGCAGTAAAGAGTTTTCACGAAATTACAATTTAAAAGCACATATGAAACTGCATAATTGTAGTCATACTTTATTGATCCTTTAAGACATTCAAAATAAATGTATAGGATACATCACTACAGAATTCAGTATAAAAAAATATTAATGTGTATAATACAATATTCACAGTGTAACCAAATTGACAAAACATAAAATATATAAAATAATATTTTTACAAGTAAAATATGAAGATACTGCAGTTTGTTCTCAAGTATTCATTTATAGAATAATATGCTTTTCTTAAGAGTAAATATTTAACATTTTTTTTTAATTTAGAGGAAAGTGGTATTTCTTTCACAGTTTTTGGCAAATTATTGCATAAGGTCAGTCCCATATATCTGAAGCAATTTTGAAATTTGGATGTTCTGTGTTTAGGAACTCATACAGATACATCACTTCTTGTATTGTAATAGTGATTGTCTGAATTTACTGGAAATGTATTGATTTCCTCTTTTACATAAAGTAAACATTTATAGATATATAGGCAGTAGAAAGTTAAAATTTGATGGTTAATAAAAATTGGTTTAAAAGATTGTTAATAATTCAAATTAAAAATTTTATGGATAATTTTTTTGGGTAATGAACACTTTGTTACTATTTACTGAGTTCCCCCACAAAATTACATTATAGCACATGTGGCTGTAAGCAAGGCTATAATAAAGGTTCATTAATGCCGAGATGGGTAGTGCGTTTTTAATTCTAGATATAGCATAAAAAGCTTTATTCA
Organism: Diabrotica undecimpunctata; assembly: GCF_040954645.1. Classification (NCBI taxonomy): domain Eukaryota; kingdom Metazoa; phylum Arthropoda; class Insecta; order Coleoptera; family Chrysomelidae; genus Diabrotica; species Diabrotica undecimpunctata. The sequence continues at coordinate 30,528,383 of NC_092811.1, read as the reverse complement.
ATTTCATGTTCACTGAATTCACTTGCTCGGACCATTTGAGATTACAATCAATGAACACACCCAAAAACTTTGTAGAATGAGTGGAAGATAACATATTGTTTCTATCATGGATGGTTAAGATATAGTCATAGGTAGATGAGTTGTATGAATGAAAATAAATAATTTCCGTCTTGTCAATGTTTAATATTAGTCTGTTGGTATTACACCAGCGTATAAAGCAGTCAACAACAGTCTTCATTGTCATTTTTAATTCCTCGAGTGTACGTGCAGAGACTGTTAACGAGGTATCATCAGCAAACATTGATATTGATAAGTGGCCTTATGTGATCTGTGATGATAATGGTCCCAGCACGGATCCCTGTGGTACTCCTTTATTTGTTGTGTAAGGTTCAGAGCTTGATTATTTCATTTTAACAACATTCTTCCTGTCATTTAAGAAATTTATTACCCATTCTAGAAATATCCATCTAAAACCAATGTTATATAATTTATTGAATAAATAAATGAATAAATGTTAGGTCTAAGCAGTCAAAAGCTCGTGATAAATCAAAAAATAGTCCTGCCACGTGATTTTTACTATCTAATTCATCATAAATACGCTCAAACAAGCTGCATGCAGCCGTGAGTGTTGAATTTTTTGATCTAAAGCCGTGTTGGTTTGAAGTTAATAAATTGTCTTCTTCTATAAAATTTAACATTATGTTGTATACAACCTTCTCTATTACTTTGGAAATTATGCTAAGGACAGATACTGGTCTATAATTTGAAATATTATGAGGGTCATTCTTTTTGAAGATTGGAATAATTTTTGCCATTTTAAATATGGATGGAAATTAGCTTCACTTATCAGTTTTATTATTTTTACAGATGTGTTATCAATACCAGTACTAGGCTTATTTTTTAGTTGATCGATTGTATTTTTTATTTCAATTGGAATTACGGGTAAAAAGAAAAATGTTTTGTTACACATTTTTGACGTAGTACAAGAAGAAGGCAACGATGTGCCAAAATGAGTTTGAAGATTGTATTCTGTAATTGTAGCAAAATATGAGGCAAACGAATTAGCAATATCACAAGACTTGGTAATAATTTTATTATCATAATGTATAATAATATCAGACCTGTTCTTTTGCCTACCGGTTTCACTCTTTACTAAATTCGAAATTGTTTTTGGTATATTGTAAGATTGATTAATTAAGTCGCTATGAAAGTTTTTTTAGTATTTATTAATAGAGAATTATATTCTTTTTTTGCCTGTTTATAGGTATCTTGAGACTCGAGACTCCCTATATTTTTTGCTATCCAGTGTAGATTTTTTAGTTTTTCACTAGCGTGACCTACCTCGTTTGTTACCCATGTAGCCTTATTTGTTTTGTGTGCTTTATATCTTGTTTTTATTGGACAATATAAATTTAGATTGTAATCTAAAATCCTAACAAATAAATTTGTGGCATATTCAGCATTCAATTGTGAATAAACTTCATCAAAAACTGTAGAAGAAATCCCTGCTTTAAACATCAACATATTTTCATCTGACATATCCCTGTAACTGATGGGTTTTTTATCTTTTTTCAATAGGGTAGACCGGGGACAATTGAAACATTTCTGCATTTTGATTTTTTTTCTCCGCATCTATCGCAAATTTCTAAATTACGAAATTAGTTATAAAAAGCGTATCCTATTGTGTTTCCATATATATCATTATATTTTGTCTATATAATGTCATTAATAAGATATTAAATAAAAACTTGAACTTGTCAAGTTGTTTCAATTGTCCCCGTGGCAGGGACGAATGAAACAGATACCTGGGACAATTGAAACAGCACTAAGACATAGAAAAATAGTGTTTATTCTAGTGAAAAACATACAATATAAAATATTTTTTATTCTGAAAGGCAATTGTGGCATACGTGTAGTTCTTCTTGGCGAGTACACTCTTCATGGGACCAATGACGACACTCAGTGCACTGCACCCATTTCTCTCCAGGGCGACTACTACGATATGCTTCCAAGCAAACCAGACAATAGCAATCATCCTCTTCGTCGCTATCACTCTGTTGCTGATTGTTCTGGCATTGTTTGGTTTTCTTGTATTTTCTAAAAGTTGTATTTGATTCGTCGTTTAACTGAGTCACTTTTTTCTTAACCTGTTTTTTCTTTTTTGCGTCATATTCCTCTTGGATAGCATTTTTCTCCGGCGTATCTGTATAAACTGCAGACTTCCTCACTTTTCGTTTGCCAATTGTTTTTCTAGAGAGCGCTTTCGGCAACGGTCTAACTGCTTCTGGTGAAAATACAACCTGCGATGCTTGAGCAATGCAAGTGCTTGGAGACGCTGGCGGTGTGTGATTTTGTGGTGATGTTGGCAAGATATCAGCTCTCTTAGTATGTAGAGGATCTTCACTAGGTGCTTCTTGAAGAACGTCAGTGGCATATGGTGTCGTGTTATTAAGAGCTGGTCTATCCGTGACATATGAAGGTGCAAAATCTAGTTCCGTAAATATGTCTCTGTTAAAGGGATATATGCCTGTGCAAGCAAATCCAACTATAATATTTGATTGCGTGAGGGCCAACGGTAGAGATAATTTAGCTATGCTGGGTATGTCGTAAATTGTCATCGTTTTCCTGGGTTATTTCTCATCCAAGAATCGCAACTTGAATTGAAAGCCTTTTTGAAGGGACCGTAGATAGAACGATCCAGAAGTTGCAACTTATGCGGACAGTGCGGGGGAAATGACAAGACGACAATGCCATTTGTTTTACAGAAATCCAAGCAGGGTATACTTATGTGCGACTGGTGGTTATCAAGTAAACGCAATACTTTATTTTCGGTTGAAGCGTTAGTATGTTTTTGAAAATGATTCAAGGTATACCAAGAACTCTTCCTCTTGCATCCACCCGCTCGCGTTTCCCGCTCCAATACACCCCACTGGACCGTCACGGACTAAGTGATCCTTGTATCTTTTTCGTGGAAAAATAAAAATGGGCGGTATACTGTTACCGATAGAATTGACGGCTAAAGCTATGGTCACCAATGTTCCCCTCTCTCCGGATGTAAGTGCTCCCACCTGTCTTGTCCCCTTTTCGGCAACAACTTTACTAGGTTTTTGAACCGTCGTTATCCCCGTTTCATCAATATTATATATATCTTTTGGTTCAAATTTGTACTTATCCATTACATTAGCAAGGTTATCATAAAAAAGTTTTACGTTCGTTACATTGAAACTGGTTGCTCTGGAAAGACTTGTGGCTTGAGCGCAGCGGATTGAAAGTTCTGGATTTCGTTTCATAAATCCAGAGAACCAATCTTCTCCTGCCATAGCATTTTGTCTCCAGGTATCAGGCATGTTCAACGAATATTTCACGGCCAATTGAAAGGCCAATTTCCGAATTTCTTTAGGCGGTAACCCGTAAAATATATGTGTCGCTTTGATTATGTATCCAGCAATGCTTTTTTCCTGGTCTATGTCAAATACTCGTCTCACGCAATGATAACCCATTGTGACTGGAGTAACGAATCCTTGCTCAATTGCTTTTTTCTTTTTTTTTTTTTGATAAATCTACTTAATGACACATAGTGTAGATCAAATTTAGCTGCAGCTGATCTTATGGACGTGTTATTTTCAGTAACCTCTTTATAGGCTTCTTCATAAACCAAAACGGGTTTTAAACCCTTTTCCGTTTTTCTCACTCGTACTCGTGGCATCCTAAAACAAACCGAACAGTTAATAGGGCTCGTGCACAAACTACGTTGACAATTTTTCCAAATTTTTTCTACAATTTAATCTACGTTATCTCACATGAATTTGAGGGGGGTATTAATAACGCCCCTAAAGTGTTAACCACTGGATACTTTACTACAACGTACAATAATAAATAACATAAAAGACTACTCTGGGGACAATTGAAACAAGTTTCAATCGTCCCCTATACTATTTGTTTCAATCGTCCCCACGAGACATTTTTTCGTAAACACTTAAATATCTTTTCACTCTCGGACAATAGTAATAATTTAAACTGGCCTCCCTAAAGAAGAAATGCCAATTTAACTACAAAAATAGTCGAAGGTGCATACTTACGTTCCGATATGTTGCGTCACCTTTTGTTGTTCAGTGCAAAAGTTTACTTCGGTAGCGGTAAATCACGCTAACGAGAATGTACGCATGTAATGCAAACGACAATCAATGGCTGACTGATAGAGACACCGGGCTCCTAAAGGCGCTGCGTTTGCTACAAGCGCGCGCGGTTTTAATCACGGAATACTACCAATATGGCTGCTGTTTCAATTGTACCCTGTTTCAATTGTCCCCGGTCTACCATACTTTATTGGCTTGCAAATTTCGGTTAGACATTGCATATTGCTTATGTAATCAAAGGTCTTCAAATTCGAATAAAAGAGCACGACCAAGCGATCTTGAGAAGAGTATTCAAGAAAAAAAGAAAAAATCTGTGTCTACTTCTTTTATACCGCCTAAAGATGTTCGTCTAGATGGATTTGATCATTAGTCTGTTTATGATGAAAGACGTCAAAGATGTAAAAAACCTAATTGCAAATCGTTTTCGTTCATTAAGTGTTCAAAATGCGGTTTACACTTGTGTTTGAATAAGAACAATAACTGTTCCATGAGTTTTTACTCTTTTTCATATTTACATGATGTAGCAAATCTGATATGTACATGTGAACTTTTTTCTGTATAAATACTTTTATCTGACATAGATTTTTTTTGTTATTTGTTTATTAATTATAGATGTACATTCAGTAAGGAAACAATTTTTTTGACTTGAAAAAAAAAATTGCGCTTGTAGGGTTAAAAGCAAACATGCAAAAGAACGGATAAAAGGCTGGTTATTCAAAAGCACTTCACCAGCGCCAATAGACGTATCAAGTAGAGAAATTAGGTGAAACCGTCCTGCACAATCTAATATCATAGAATAATCGAACACACATAGAAGCGACACAACGGTCCAAAAGCGTGTACCATTTTTGTATACGCATGCCCGATTCTGGTTGTTTAACTGTTAAAAACACGTGCTTATTCTTTAATTCTGGTTGTTTTCGATAGTCCGTAGGCGTCTATGGTAAATAGACGACACAACAAGTGCATTTGACCATTTATATAATTTATTTATAGTTAAAAGGTTATAGTTTATAGTTATAGTTAAATATATAAGTTTATAGTTATAGTTTATAGTTAAAAGTTTAATTTATATTTAAAATGTCTGGATATATTTGTGCGATTCGCGGATGTTCATCTGTGACAGGAAAAGGAATAAGTTTATTTAGATTTCCTAAGAATAATAACAGGTAATTACTATTGCTTTGTAATTATTATTAGTTATTACATAATAGTATTGGTTTGACTTTCGAACAGTAAGCCGACGCCGACGTATCTGTCCGAGCTATAAAAAATAAACTTTGGTCTGCCAAGGGATAGTTCAAAATGAAAACATTAAATTTGGTGTCAGTGCTATTTCTTTTATTGAAAGACGCAAGTCTCCGAAGGCTCAGGTCAAAAAATCAACAGATGGTGGCCGGGTGTCAGCGCGCTCGAAGACAACAATACGAATATAGTATTTTTAGGAAATAAAAATATATAGAGGGTTTTATACACGAGAATATTTGATTTAAGAGCGTAGGCGCAAAATTTCGGGCAAATGCTTTTTAAATGTATTAATTTTTTTCGAATCCTGAAAAAACTAATAAGTATTTTTGAAAAATTTAAACGCAGAGTGAAAGACCCCATTATTACTGAGGGCCAAAAGTCCCCGAAAACTTCTATAATGTTTATTTTAATAAGTTACAGGGGTGAAAAAAAAAAGAGAAAATTTAGTGTGATTTTTAATTTCAAATATCTCATTCAAAAAAACTTTTTGTTTATTCTAAGGGACTTTCGGCCCTCGGTAATAATGTAATCTTTCATTCTGTGTTTAAATTTTTCAAAAATATTTGTTAGTTTTCTCAGGATTCCAAAAAAATGTTAAAAAGCATTGGCCCGAAATTTTGCGCCTACGCTCTTAAACGAAACAAAGAAATTACTAAAATGCTCAAACTAAAAATTGTTGGAAACATAATTAGACCGATAATTGGGAAAATCTTAAAATTACAACAGAACAAGACTTCAAAATTGCAAAAACATGGTTGCAAATAAACAAACTAAATTAAACTATGAACAACAAATTAAATTATGAAAAAACTAAATAGGTACTCATCTACTTTTTGCTATATACAAAAGTTGTCTGCCAATTTTTAATTCGTTAAATATAAATAAAAAAGACCAAATATATGGATCGAAGTACATAAAATATTTAGGAGTTTTAAATGGGAATTACAAATAAAAAATATTAAAACTTTATTTGTTGCATATCTCAATATTTAGTGACATTTTTGTGACTTAGTCAGGAGAAAACTGTAAATTTATTAAGATTAGATATTGACAAAAGTTAAATATTTCATTACTTACAATATACTTAGAATATACTAATACTCTTATAGTTGTAAGTAATAAAGTATTATTTATAAATACAGAAAAAGTTCTTTGTTTAATATTTGTTCTGTTAAAAATTTGTAGTGCCAAAGTGTGGATAGAAGCTTGCAGACGAGAAGATTTGTTATTCAAAATGGATTCACTTTATAATAATTATAGGATTTGTGAACTGCATTTTGAAGATAATGTTATTGTAAAAGGAAATAGAAGAAAAACATTGGCGCATGACGCAGTACCTTCAATGATCTTTGTTATTTATATTTAACGAATTAAAAATTGGCAGACAACTTTTGTATATAGCAAAAAGTAGATGAGTACCTATTTAGTTTTTTCATAATTTAATGTAAGTTTGTTTATTTGCAACCATGTTTTTGCAATTTTGAAGTCTTGTTCTGTTGTAATTTTAAGATTTTTAGTCATTTCTTTGTTTCGCTTAAGAGCGTAGGCGCAAAATTTCGGGCCAATGCTTTTTAGATACAATCATTTTTTTCGAATCCTGAGAAAACTAACAAATATTTTTGAAAAATTTAAACACAGAATAAAAGATTACATTATTACCGAGGGCCGAAAGTCCCTTAGAATAAACAAAAAGTTTTTTTGAATGAGATATTTGAAATTAAAAATCACACTAAATTTTCTCTTTTTTTTTTCACCCCTGTAACTTATTAAAATAAACATTATAGAAGTTTTCAGGGACTTTCGGCCCTCAGTAATAACGTAGTCTGTCATTCTGCGTTTAAATTTTTCAAAAATACTTATTAGTTTTTTCAAGATTCGAAAAAAATGAATGCATTTAAAAAACATTGGCCCGAAATTTTGCGCCTACGCTCTTAAGAATTTGTATTGTGTGATATGCCCATTGACTATTAATTTTCTGGTTGTTAGCTGTCATTGGCGGCTTGGCCACGTAACTTCAAAGGACTGTCGCTTCTCTGTGTTCGGTTGTTCTCTGCTAATATCGAAACTGGAAAGGAGTTTACACCAGAAAGAAGTCGCCCTTGTTGTATTTTTAGACATAGCAGGTGCATTTGATAGTATCTCCATCGAATCAATACGTAGTGCACTGGCGAGGAAGAAAATCAACAAAAAAAACATGCAAGTGGATTATCCAGATGCTTCAGAGCAGAATAATATCCACAGATAAGTATGAAGGTGTCATAAACCTGTGAACAACTAAGGGGTGCCCTCAAAGGAGATGTAATGTCACCAACAATATGGAATATAGTCCTGATTTATGGGCTTAGCAGCCAAGGAATCTGGGTCCAAGGATTCGCAGAAGTCATAGTAACATATGTCCCTAAAGTTTTCGGAAAATTTTAGATTTAAAAGTATTATTGGTAGGAAGCATTGGACCAAGTTGCCATGGAAACCAAAGTTAGTAAACAACTTAAACGATATAAACAATGTCAGTTTTGACAAATACGGTTCGTTAAGATGTCGCACAAACTTAATATTCGTCAAAATGGTATACCATGCCTTAATTTGCCCAAAAGTGGAAGACCAAGAGTTTTAACTCCTGCTTGGGAACAGAGATTAATTCAGAGTATGGAGAAGCAATTAGGAAAGTCTTTGCGAAATGTTGACCGAATATATAATGTTTCACGAATGACTATAGTCCATTTCCATCATATTGATAGCACATTATGTATGCAAATCCCTAAACTGTTGATACGGGTGACTCAATGAAAAATAGATATTTTTCAACAAGTTTTCAGAAGTATATAGGAAAACAATTTTAAATTGAGTATGACCACCAGGTATAAAGGTTGAAGCAGAATAGAATACAATAATTTTGAGGGTTACTAATCTCTAAATAAAGTTGCCAGTGTCGTAGTGATGGAGATTAACAGGTACTAATGAATTTGCAAGAAATGTAAGATGTTTATTTTATTGGTTATATATAAAATAATTTGTGGTCGTAACAGGGGCCGATTTGTAAAAAAAATGAATATTATTTTAATCAAATTCCATTTCAGATTCACTGCTTTCTTCACAATCTAAGGAATCTTCAACTCCAATGTTAATTATTACCGGTTCCAGCATTGCATCAGTCATATTATCCAAATTCCACATTTTATTTTCTTCCTTGTGAGCATGACTAACAGCATTTTTCCAATTTTCTGGAGTTACTTTTGATAAGGAATGTTCTAATAATTGTTGTAAGTCTTCTAATTTAAAAGTTTTGTTGTTGCGTCCGACTTCACCCTTTACTTGAGACCATATATTTTCTATCGGATTCAGATCACAGTGGTATGGGGGTAAACGTAAAATAATTACATCACGGTTTAATGCCATTTCATCAATTATATATTTTTTATAAGCTGCTTTATGTTGCCTTACAATAGGTAATAATTCCTTTTTTGTCGAATTCTCCTTGTACTCAATTGCGTGTTTATCCAACCATTCGATTATCTCTCCTTTTTTCCATGCCGTTGTTGGCAATTTTTCTGCTAGTCTTGAATGGTAACTAGCATTATCGATGACTATGACAGAATTTTTTGGAATTAAATCCAACATTTGCTCAAAATATTCTTCAAAAACGTCAGCAGTCATTTCCTCGTGGTAATCTTTGGTTGATTTTGACGCAAAACTTAATAATCCACCATTGACAAAACCGTATTCGTTTCCAATATGGGTTATTATTAGTCTGCGTCCTTTTCCAACGGGAATATTGTTTATTCCAGTAGATACACCTTCGATGAATGCCTGACGGGAACTTTTCACATTTGTATCAACCCATAGATATGGTACAATATGAACTTCATTTAGCCAAGTCTCGTCCAAATAAAAAATTGTTTTCCCTTCTCGGTACTTTTTAATAGTTCTTAGATAATCTCGTCTCCAACATACAATGTAATATTTTTCAATTAAAACGGATTTTCTTCTATTCTTTTGCCAACGAAATCCCATCTCTCTCAATAGTCCCCATAATTTCTTGTTGCTTATCATTGGTAACTCTTCGTTTTCTCTAATTAATGTTTGGATTTTGTCCAATTTTGGAAATTATTTGTTAAAAAAAAAATGAGTGGACGCTGCGTCTTATCATGTGTTTATGTATTTCTTCAATTTCCAAGGGTTTACTCCCTCCACTCTTCTTGGGAGATGAAACAGTTCCTCCTTTTCTTTCTTTTAGGAATCTATAAATTGTTGCTTCTCCAACCCCTGTCATATTTGAACATATGTTAACGATTTCACGAACATTACTTAAAGGGCGTTGATGTACAAGTGCATCGTGTACATTTAATATTATATTTTTCTCTCTTAGACTGAAGGCACCTTTAAAACTACACTTAACCGGGATAAAACCTGTTGTTAAATGGAAGATGCAAACAATTTCTAATTTATATTATTGGCATAAGCTGTAATGTGGCATAAAAACTACTTAAACTATCATTAGTGAAGCCTTATCAGTAATTCCAGGTAATCGTTCAAAGAAGGTATTCTTTTTGTGTCAGGCGATAACTTGTATAGAAAACAATAATCACCTTTAAATTACTGTTTACATTAATTTATTTCGTGAAACATTGAATTCTCTCGTTAATCACCCGTGTATAATTAACAATAATCGTGTGGCATATATACCGATCTTTTTTACGCACAAAAAAGTTATAGTGAGATTAGTGGACACTTATTTTACAGAAGATTTTTTAAAAGATAATGAATTGTTGACGGTATCTTAAAATATTATTTTTTTTTATTTATTTCAAAACAAGTATAGGGTGACGCCTATGGTTTTTTGACCTGTTGAGGATTTGCATACATAATGTGCTATCAATATGATGGAAAAGGACTATAAGTAGAACAATTTCTAGAAATAGTTTAAAACGATATAAAGAAAAAAAGCTTCTGAGTACACACCAGTCCAGTTAGAAAAATTCCTAGATGTTGTCGTGCATTACAACGTACTCATTTTCCTGGTAAAATTCTCATTTCACACGTTATCCAATTGCGAAATGAAGGGCAACGACGGATTTTATACATACAATGTACAAGGTGCACTGGACGAAGTTAGGTTTAAGGGAAAAGTGAAATTTGCCAAAAAAATTTTGGTATGATGTGCCATCTCAGAAGCTGATGTTTCCCAGCCGTTTGTTGGGCGTGTTCGGGGCGAAGCTCTCAATGCTGACAATTACGTTGACAGGTGTTTTACAAAGCTTGTTCAATTTATAAATATTCATCACACCAATGATGAAATCATATTTTGGCACGACCTAGCGTCATGCCATTACGCCAGGACAAGGACGGATTGGTTAACTGCTCAAAATATAAATTTTGTTCCCAAGCGCGACAACCCTCCAAATGTGCCCCAGGCGAGGCCTATAGAAGAGTTTTGGGCTGTTTTGAGTCGAATGGTGTAAAATAATGGTTGGGAAGCCCAAAATGAAGATCAGCTAAGTCGAAAAATTTCGTGAGATCGAACAGTCCAAAGGCTTATTGCACATGCAAGACCAAATTTACGTGCCATCAAAGATCACGGACCTCTTTCTGTTCTATAAAAATAAATTATAAACCTTAAATATGTAGATTTAACAGTTTCGCCGCGCATGACTGATCGGAGTCAAAGTGGTCCTTTGCTAGTGGATTTTTGAGACAGTATATGTTTATTATATTATATTTATATTAGGTAATGAGTAGTAGAGTAGAGTAAATTTTTATTTGCATAAATTTTTAAACAATTGAGCAAATAACGTCACATTATTCATTACAGATTAAAATATATATATATATATATATATATATATATATATATATATATATATATATTGACATCACACATTTAAAAAATATTAACATTACAAATTAAATATGCTGATCAAGGAGAAGGATAGGCCAGGTACTCCGCCACAGTGTAGGGCTCAATGTCAACTAGGTGTTGAAAAACCTTTCTTTTAAAAGCTCTATAGTGTGTTTCCTGTTGAGTGTCAGATGGTAGACTATTATAAAATTTAACACACGCATACAAAGGACTTCTCTCTGTTATAGAAAATCTGTGAAGTGGCAAATTCAAATTAAGGCTTCTTATATTATATTCATGATTGGGAAGCAGGTAACAATACAAAGAAATTTTTTTAAAAAAGAACATAATACATTCAAATATATAGATGGCTGAGAAAGTGAGTATATTGAGTGATTTGAATCGGCCTCTACAGGATTCTCCCGCCTTCAATCCTAAGATCACACGGACTGCCTTTTTTTAGACTATAAAGATAGTTGAGCTATCTACTGCAGCACCCCAGAAGATTACCCCATATCGCATAATAGAATAAAAGTTTGCATAATATACTGATAGTAAAATCCCCTGGTCTAGATAGCTCTTTAACACCCTTAATGAGTAGCAGGCTCTATTCAGTTTTTTTGTCGTATTTTTTATTTGTTCCCCCCAATTCAGATTCTGGTCAATATGAATACCAAGAAATTTAATTGATCTAGCAGGTTCCGTGTTTTGTGATAGGAAATTAATTGTATCTGGAAACTGCTCTCGTGACTGGCTCGTTCTAAAGTAGACAAAAACTCTCTTATCAGTATTAAGCAACAACCGATTTCCACTGAACCACTGTTCAGCCTTGCTTAGAATTTGCTCTGCCACTGTGAGGAGTGTTTCTAAAGTTTTTTCCCAGAAAAGCACATTTGAGTCATCAGCGAAATTTACAAGGTTTGAGGAACTACTAACCACCGCATTTGGAAGGTCGTTTATATAGACCAAAAAGAGAAAAGGCCCCAGGACACTCCCCTGTGGTATGACTAATTTTAAATTGATAGGATCAGAGTAAACTTTACATCTCCTTTTCTCCAGGCATATCTTTGCCTCCAGCTTTTCTAAAATTTTTGATATAAAATCATAGGTAGCTCTCTCAATAGATCTCCCTGCGAGAAAACCATGCTGTGAACTACTAAATAAGTTGTTTGTAGTGAAAAAGTTTTGTAGTCTGAAATATATTGCTTTTTCGAATATTTTTGAGAATGATGGAAGAATGCTTATTGGTCTATAGTTCTCCATCTTAGTAACATTACCTTTTTTATGTAGTGGCTTCACAATTGCCAGTTTTAAACTTTGAGGAAATTTACCTTGCCTGAAAGAAGCATTAATTATAAAAGAAAGAGGAAGAGAAATCTCTGATGAAACATATTTAATTAAGTTGGTTGATATTTCATCATAACCAGAGCTATGCTTGTTTTTGAAGTTATTTATTATGTGACTTATTTCTTTCTCTGAAGCGGGAGTTAAAAACATGCAATGATTAGTTTGTTCGATATTAATTTGAAAATTTTTTACATGCTTTATTTTCTTTACAGCTTCTGGTGCTGCATTTGCCATAAATTGATTTATTTCGTTAGAATGCACCTGAGGGTCACCCTCTAAACAGAAATTACCTTGATTTTTGGAATTACCCTTAATCTCTTTTACCAATTGCCAAGCCATTTTAGTTTTATTTTCGCTATTTTCAATTCGTTCTTTATAACAATTTTTTCGAGATTGAGTGAGTAAAGAATTGTATTTGCGTTTTTCTGTCCTGTAAATGTTTGTCAGGGTGTGAGTGAAGACTTCAAAAATTTTTACCAGTTCTTTGCCGTGGTAGTTTCGTGATTCAAAATGGCGAAAAATGTGCCGGGCACTTCAAAGTGTGAAATACAAGAAATATTCCTGCCTCCAGACATAGTATTTCAAAAATGCCTATGGTTAATAAGGGACGAACAAAGAGAAAACGTTGTGCTTTACTGCGCAAAGATATAAGTCGAGAACACTCTAGTGGTGGCGAGTGAGGTGCCGTGGCCTGCGTATGTCGCCAACTTGTTTAAGTTGACAAAAAAACATGTTTATAAAATAACAAATTAAAAATAATATATACTTTTTACTCACAAAATTTCATTTTTACCCCATTTGGGGTAATTTACCCCGGTTCCCTGACCGCTGTTATACGTATTATAATTTTATTTTTTGTGAATATTACTTTACAATCAAATACGTTATTTAATATTACTTCATTGAGAAAACCTTTTTCTTATCAGTACTAGAACAAGTGAAGTAAAATATAAGTATATTTGTTTGTACTAATGGCATGTTAATGTTCTCGTTAGCTCGGTGTAGATATATAACTTGGAACAATTCACTGATGTCGGTCAACTCTTGACAAATTTTAGTTTTGAGAGATATATTTATTTTAGAAGAACAAGAATGTACTTCACAAACCAAAATGATGCCTCATTCACAAGTACCATTTAGTAATTTGGAGAAAAACATGCCAAAAAAGAGAACTCTTACCATAAAGCCAAAGAGTAGAAAAGAGACTCGAACTATAAGAATGATGGCAACAACAGGTAGAATTCTGAAGCAAACTGAAATCGCATCTACCTCCCAAAATGATGTTATTAATTGTTTCCTAAAGTAAGTTTAATAATGTAATACTACTTTATGTTTATATGGTTTCATTTTTCTTGTAAGAAATATAGTACACTTCTCCAAGAAATTAACGCACCACTTCAATAAATCAATTTTATTTGTAAACAGGTAAAGAATAAAAAATAAACCTTCACCAGATTTATTCTACATTTTATTAGTAATTATAACAATTTGTCTAATCATCAGAAAATATTGAATTACAAGAGAAAAAAAAATAAAACGAAAAATTCTAAAAAAATAATGATAAGAAAAGTAAACTAAAATATGAAAAAAGTCTTAATAACGAGTGTTTCCATCTCTACTACGTATAATAGCCTCACATCGTTGGCCCATACTTAAAATTAATTGCCGTATTTCATTTTGGTCTAGTTCTCTCCAAATCTGGATCAGCCTCTCTCCCACTTCCTGTAAGTTGTTTATTTGGATCGGTGTCGCTCTTAATCGCCTACCAAGGATATCCCAGAGATTTTCAATCGGATTTAAATCCGGACTATGTGCTGGCCATTCCATAGTGTTAATTTCAACCTCTTCTAGATAATTTCTGACGATCTGTGCAGCGTGAGGTCTGGCATTATCTTGCATTAGTAAGAAATTTTCACCGATATAAGGAGCGACTGTTACTACATGTTGCTCCAGGATCTCCAATATATACCTTTCAGCTGTAACAGTTCCATTTTGTATGACCACTTGGTCCGTACGAGTGGTCAAAGAAATACCACCCCACACCATAACGGATCCTTCACCAAAAAATGTGGTGTGTGAGAAGTTACACTGAGCATATCGTTCGTTGGGTCGTCGCAACACACGAACACGTCTGTCGTTATTGTACAAACAAAATTGGGATTCATCGGTAAATAGCACTCGTTCCCAGTCAGCCTCTAACAAATTAACGTGTTCTCTGGCAAAATGTAGTCTCCCCCTTCGATGCTCTGCAGGTAATAGAGGACCTAGGGCGGCAATCCTAGGTGTTAAGTTGTATTCCCCAAGTCGCTGGCGAACAGTTTCAGTACTAATTTGTATAGCATGCACGTCTCGAAGCTGAATTTGTAGACTTCGATGTGTTACAAAACGTTGTCAAAGAGCAGAAATTCTTAAAAATCGATCTTGAATAGGGGTAGTTACCCAGTTTCGTCCTTGCCCTGGTCTGCGAGTATGATCCTCTGTTTCGAGGAATTTTTCTAACACCCGTGGGACGGATGTGTGGGACACATTAAATCGACGACCAATTCTTTGGTAACTCCAAGCTTCTTTCGACAGTATCACTGCTTGGGCACATTCATCTCGGGTTAAATTACGTGATTGACGATCCATAATAAACATAATTAACAATAATCAACAATTAAACAGTAGCCGAATAAAATTCGTGAACAATTGGAAATTACTATATTTATAGAATTAATACATTTTTTGCTTCTTTTTGTTTTGTTGCAAAAAAAAGTATAGCGATAAAACACAGTCAATAAATATAGAGTGTACGAATAGCATATGCAAGGGGCTTGCAAAATATAATATTACAATGAAAATTTTTATTAACGCTAGTAAAATATTTTAATATTTCAAAGTGGTGCGTTAATTTCTTGGAGAAGTGTATATTAAATTTAATACGTTTTATATACCCCTGCAACTTTAGTTAGAATAATCTCATATATTGTTACAGACTTCTGGGTGTAGAACTTCGTCAAATAAAAAATCCTAAGAGATGTAGATTACTTAGAAGTAAAATTATGAGTCTAGTATATGAGGCACAGGAAGAGGAGGACAATTTAGGCTATATACACTAAAGAGCAAAAAAATGCGATCCATGACATATTTCCCATTTATTGCAAGTTTTAAAACTAAGGACTTGTTATATGGCATATATAAATTTAAATTCCTATTTGTACCTACGTATAAGTACAACTATCAATGTCGATACATTATTTTTAAGTTTTTATGTCATTTTTTACCAACAATAGGAATTTATGTTTTTATCAAAAACTTTAAGTTTCTTAAGCGATAAGAAATTACTGTTATCGTTCTGATTTTGACGAGCAGGCCAATTTGATATTAAAACGTTTTTTTAGTTCTGAAGTTTTAATTTAATATTTGTATCTATAAATACTTTAATTATTTGAATAAGAAGAAATATGGCGGATGGTAATGTTGATAAAGATGGTAAAAGAAAAAGCAAAGAGGAGCTAGACATATTTAGCAGGAGCAGAAAAGTGAACCGAACACCAGACAGGTCGAATCCATCAACGAATGAAACCAGCAGCCAGAACGAAATGATGGAACTAATGAGCCAATTCTTCTTCTTCTTCGTCTAGCCATTCACGTTCACATCTGAACATAAGCTTCTTCAAGTCTTCCTTTCCATTGTTTTTTATTGTACGCTACTTGTAGCCAATTTTTCCCGGCAGTCCTTTTCAGATAATCTGTCCATCTCATAGGAGGTCTGCCTCTGGGTCTTTTGTGTTGGTATGGTCTCCAGGTTAAAATTGATCTGTGCCATTTGTTTAGATCGCTCCTAGCTACATGTCCAGCGTATTCCCATTTCAACTTTAATGATTTTTGCACCACATCGGTGACTTTGGTTTTCTGTCTTATCCATGTGTTTGTTTTCTTGTCCTTAAGTGATATACCTAGCATTGCTCTTTCCATCGCGTGTTGAGTGACTCGTAAGTATATTCATATTCTTTTTTGTGATTGTCCGTGTTTGTGCCGCATAAGTTAATATCGGAATAATGCATGCATCAAAAACTTTAGATCTAAGATGTAATTGAATTTGTTGATTTCTGAGTATATAGTTCAGTTTACCGAATGCTGCCAAGCTAACTTTCTTCTTCTTTTTATTTCTTCAGTTTGAATTTCCCTATTTAGTATTATTTTTTGTCCTAAGTATATATATTCTTCAACTTTTTCTATAACTTTATCGTTTATTATTGTCACGGTGTCTTCGGAGTGCATGACTTTTGTTTTGTTTAAATTCATTTTCAGTCCTATTTTAGAAGATTCGGTATGTAGATCTAAAAGCGTGGTTTGCATTTCTTGTAGGTCAGTAGCTATCAGGAATATGTCATCTGCAAGTCGTAGATTACTGAGGTAGCGGCCATTGGTGTTTATTCCCTTATATTTCCAATTTAGGTTTTTAAAAACGTCCTCCAAAACTAAGGTGAACAGTTTGGATGATAAAGTATCTCCCTGTTTGACTCCCCTGTTTAATGGTACAGGGTTCGTATGTTCATTTTCATTTAGGTAGTATGTAGCTGTAGCTTGGTTCATAGTTTCTTTTATTAAGTTAATATATCTGCTGTCTATTCTACAATTTTGCATTGCGTTTATTACGGCCGTGTGTTCTATGGTATCGAAAGCTTTTTCGTTGTCTACAAATGCTAGGAAAACTGGAAACTTGTATTCGTTACATTTTTCTATTAATATTTTTGTGGTTAACAGGTGATCGGAAGTTGAATAGCCTTTTCTAAAACCTGCCTGTTCATATGGTTGGTATTCGTCTAATTTCCTTGTTAGTCGAGTAGTTATGACTTTGGTGAGTATTTTAAACAGGTGTGACAGTAGGCTGATGGGTATGTAGTTTTCCAATTTTCGACTATCAACTTTCTTGTGTAATAAGATTACTTTAGAGTTGTTCCAGCTCTTAGGGACTTTGCCCTGATGTAAAAAACTGTCCACATACTTAGTTACAATTGCAATTAGCTCCTTACCTCCTTCTAATATCATATCTGTGGTAATACTATCTTCTCCTGCAGCTTTATTTCTCTTCATGTTTTCCAATGCTGTAGTTACCTCTGAAATTGTTACTTTTGGCATTATTTCTGATCCAACATTTTTTATTAATTTCCGTGCTGGTCTCATCTCATCATCTTGTTGATGTGTTCTGTAAAGTTCTGTGTAAAATTCTTCTATTCGTGTCAGTATGTTTTCTCTAGTTGTGATTTCCTTTTTGTCTTTTCCCATTAATGATATCATCTGACGTCGTCCTAGTGTCGGTCTGATGAGCCAATTATCAAGCGATAATAAAAAGAAAAACAAGGACGTGGAAGATATAAAAAATACAATGGGTAATATGATTGAGGAACTAAAAGAAATTAGGACAATAACGGACCGAGAAACAAAACAGGCACAGAACAGGGACGTGAGCAGACTTAAAGATAATAACACAAACGGAAGGAAAAACAAATTGAAGTACAACTTAAAGACAGAAAAGAACAAAACCATTTTGAAAAAGGCATCATGGAATGTAAGAGGTATAAATGGGATGGAAATAGAACTGGGGGAAGAAGTTAGAGATAAGAACATTGAAATAGTAGCTATAACAGAGACAAATGAAGAGGATCAATAATATTAGAAAACGGAATGTTACTAATATACAGTGGAGTTTTCAGTTAAGAAAAGCGATGGGAATAGCAACCGGGAATGTTCGAGGATTATTACAACCAGGCAAACTGCATATACTACAAAGAGAAGTCGAAAGAGAGGATATAGAAATATGCGGACTTTCGGAGACCCATTGGACCAGATCATGTTGTATACATATCGGGAGCAAATAACACAGGAAGAAATGGTGTTGCAATTATGGTGACTAAAAAAGGTTCACAATACGTGTATGATCACCAACCGATAAATGATAGACTTATAAAAATAACCTTACTAGCATCACCAAACAAATTGCACATTCTTCAAGTCTATATGCCAACCTCAGACGCGTTAGACAATGAAGTGGAAGACGTATACTCCGTTATTGAAGACACAATCGAAAACAGTTTGGCCATTGTAAACACAATGTTCAAACATCATGCTCGTCGTTTATCGACGTGAACCAGCCCAAATGGAGAATATATATATATTTAGGGATTCTACAGTATTCACTGCCTTCCCTCGCTCAACCGTTTCCATCTCTCTCTGTTGTTCCATTCTCCATCGTTTAGTCCTCTCTTACTCATGGCGTCGTCTACTTCGTTCCTCCAGGATTTTCGGGGTCGTCCTCTTTTCCTCCTTCCTATGGGGCTCCATTCGGTTATTCTCTTTATCCATCTGCTGTCGCTAGCTCTTCTTACATGTCCATATCACTTTAGTCTTTTTTGTTCTATATATGTTAGTATGTCTGTTTCTATTGATGTTCTCTGCTTTATTTCGTCATTACTTCTCCTATCCATTCTTGTTACTCTGCAGCATCTTCGCAGGCATTCCATCTCTGTTGCTATTATCTTACTGCTGTTTTTCTTGTTTATGATCCAATTTTCGGCCCCATATGTCATAATACTTCGCACTAATGTTTTATAAATATGCGTTTTTGTCTTCATATTTAGGTGTCTATCCCACCATACTGAGTTAAGTTGTCGGATTGCTGATCTTGTTTGTCCTAATCTTTGTGTAATTTCTTCCTCTGTTGTTGCCTTTTTCGTGATTATAAACCCCAGATATTTGAATTTATCCTTTCCTTTGATTGTTACGTTGTCATCAATCTGTAGATCTTCTATGTCTTCTTCACTTGTAGATAGGTACTCTGTTTTCGTGAGGTTAATATCTAGGCCAGCCTTGGTATATTCTTCTTGTAGTTTCTTCATCATGTAGCTGAGGTCGTCTTGGTCTTGTGCAATCACTACTTGATCGTCTGCAAAACTTAACGTATATAGGTATTCGTTCCGTACCGGTACTCCCATGCCTTCGCATTTTCTTTTCCATGTAGTCAAGGCTTTCTCTAAGTATATTTTGAATAGGGTTGGAGATGTGGAACAACCCTGCAGGAGCCCTTTTGTGGTGGTGAAGTCCCCTATGATTCTTGTTCCCATTTTAATGGACACTTTATTTTCTTTATACAGAGCTTTTGTAGCTTCTATGAGTTCCGTCTGTATTTCTAATTTGTACATTGCCTCCCATAGTTCTGACCTTGGTACAGAGTCATACGCCTTTCTCAAATCCACAAATGCCAAGTGTATATCTCTATTTTTTGCTTTTTTCTTTTCCAACAGTTGTTCCAGTGTGTATATGTGGTCTATGCATGATCTTCCTGCCGTGAAGCCTGCCTGATCCTCCCCGATTTTGCCTTTTATCGCTTGCTCTATCTTTTCTCGCAGTATCTTCCCATATAATCTTCCTATTGATGATATTACGCTTATTCCTCTGTAGTTTTCGCATCGTTTTCTATCTCCTTTCTTAAATATAGTATTCTCTTTGTATTCTCCAAATGGAGAATACAAGAACCAAATCGACTACATATTGATTAGAAACAGATGGAAGACATGTTTCACAAACGTAAAAACTAGACCAAGAACTGAATGTGGATCCGATCATAAATTGTTATGGGCTTGCTTCAAGATGAAGCTAAAAAGAACAATGCCGCACCAAAATCAAAACAGGCTGGAGATTTCAAATCCGAAAACATTTAGAGATGCATTAAAGGAAACTAATATGTTGAACACACAAGACAACCCAGAAGAAATGTGGAAAGATTTCAGAAATGCCATAGAAACCTCTGTAGAAAGAACCAGAACCGAAAAAAGATCATCAAAAGAAATCACTGGATGACAGACAAAACGCTGCAACTTCTCGAAGAGCGAAGGAGAATCAAATCTCTCATATATCAAAACGACAGCAACAAAAACGAATTAGCAAGGTTAAATAGAGAAATTAAAAGAGCATGTAGGGATGATAAAAATAAACATAAATGAATAATGCTGCCAAGTAGCCCAGGCGATTCGAATCTACTTTTTACAAGTAGGTTTTTTTGTGGCAGCCGTAGCTCAGTGGCTGTGTTACTGGCCTAACAAGCTGGAGTGTCCAGGTTCAAAGCCCGACAACGACAAAATTTTCAATTTCTAATTTAACTGAGCTGCCACCTTGCTTCTAAGGGCACGTAAAGCCGTCGGTCTCGGCTACGAAAGTAGTCATTAAGTCATATTAGGGGCGCTTGCGCGACCTGAAAACCCTATCACTAGACCTTAGTCAGAAGGTTACACGAACTTTACTTTACAAGTAGTTTTTTGGTACAATATTCCCTTTTACCATAAAAATTGACTTTCATCGTTTTTGCCGTGTTTATATGTAAGTAAATACTAAATACTTTTCCAAACAGTTATATAATAATCAAACCACAGCAAAGCATGGCCAGGTCAGTCCCATTTTTGCAGTTAGCAGTTAATATACTCATCGAAGTGAATGAACAAGCAGATACTATTGCGCCTTACGCTAACTGTAATGCTGCATTAGAAACGGAGTATTGGAATGTCGCTAATTTTTTTTTTAGAAATAATGTGTTAATTACGTTAAATCGAAATTACCAGGATTTGAGTTTCAATTTTGGAAACATCAAAAGTGATATCTTTTTAAGTAAATCTACTGCTAGAAGTAGATTACAAATTATCATCACGCCTCTGCGACTTGGATATTGTAGCTATATTCAAGCCTATATCTTGTCAAATAGTTAAACCATTTGGCCATTGTAAACACAATGTTCAAACATCATGCCCGTCGTTTATCGACGTGGACCAGTGCAAATGGAGAATACAAGAACCAAATCGATTACATATTGATTAGAACCAGATGGAAGACATGTTTTACAAACGTAAAAACTAGACCAAGAGCTGAATGTGGATCCGATCATAAATTGTTATGGGCTTGCTTCAAGATGAAGCTAAAAAGAACAATGCCGCACCAAAATCAAAACAGGCTGGAGATTTCAAATCCGAAAACATTTAGAGATGCATTAAAGGAAACTAGTATGTTGAACACACAAGACAACCCAGAAGAAATGTGGAAAGATTTTAGAAATACCATAGAAACCTCTGTAGAAAGAAACAGAACCAAAAAAAAGATCATCAAAAGAAATCACTGGATGACAGGCAGAACGCTGCAACTTCTCGAAGAGCGAAGGAGAATCAAATCTCTCATATATCAAAACGACAGCTACAAAAACGAATTAGCAAGGTTAAATAGAGAAATTAAAAGAGCATGTAGGGATGATAAAAATAAACATAAATGAAGAATGCGAAGAACTAGAGAGACATGCAAACCGGTATGAATCCCATGAGCTATATAACAAAGTCCGATATCTATCCAGGGAATGTAAACCAATCACACAAACAATAATGGATCAAAACCAACATATTATAAATGACAAGAAAGGGATTGCGGAGGTATGGAGAAAATATTGTCAAAGTCTATATGCAGTTGATCCCCAGAATGCAAATCACGATGAGTTCACTGCAGAGAGAGAACCAAACATTCTAAACTCAGAAGTAGAAAAAGCAATCAAAAAGTTGAAAAATAGAAAATCTCCTGGCGCAGACCAGATCACCGCAGAAGTTTTAAAAGAGACTGGAGATGTCGGAGTAAATGTTATGCATATGATCTGCAAAAAGATTTGGGAAACCGGAGATTGGCTGAACGACTGGACAACATCCACTTTCATCCCTATATTCAAAAAAGGAACTCCGCTAGATTGCAGCAACTACAGAACGGTAACCCTAATATCCCATGCAAGCAAGGTTCTACTTCATGTAATACATGAAAGACTAAAAGCTTTTCTATTGCCTCAGATATCAGAAGAACAATCGGGATTTGTCCCAGGAAAAGGCACAAGAGAACACATTCTTAATGTCAGACAGCTAATCGAAAAAACTCGTGAATTCAATACTCCTATGCTTATGTGCTTTGTGGATTACACAAAGGCCTTCGATAAAGTTAAATAGCAGCAGCTATGGTTCATACTAGCGGAAATGGGAACACCCCACCACTTAATTCAACTAATCAGAAGTCTATATGAAAATAATAAGTGCACAGTAAAAATAAACAACAGCCATTCCGATCATTTCAGAACATAGGCAGGGATGCATAATCTCACCAACTCTGCTTAATATCTACAGGCAACACATTATGCGAAAGGTACTAGACGGATGGAAGGGCGTAATATCAGTAGGAGGTCAAAAAATCAATAACTTGAGATATGCAGATGACACTTTAATAATCGCGGCAAATCAAGAAGAAATGGAAGACATAATGAGACTTCTGGAGGAAAAAAGCAAAACATATGGAATACAGCTAAATAGGAGTAAGACAAAGATCATAACAGTAGACAGAGCTCGGAATAATTTTCAACACATTAAAGAAATTGGGGGCTTTGAAGTAGTAAATAGTTTCATATACCTGGGGTCCCTAATAACAAATGACGGAGGGTGTGACAGAGAGATACGTAGAAGGTTGACTATTGCTAGAACAGCTATAATGAAACTGGTAGCAATTTGGAAAAATTCTAGCATAACAATACACACAAAACTAAGGCTGGTAAGGGCGCTCATTTTTCCCATAGCGACATATGCATCCGAAACGTGAACCTTAAAGAAATCGGATAAAAATAAACTTAAGAGAGAACTTAACTAGAACAACTTCAGCTACAAAGTAAAGGATACATTGCTTAAACAAATACAACAGAGATATTTGCAGTATTTTGGAAACATTGCCAGAAGAACAGATTCAATGGAAAAACTGATAGTCGAGGGTAGAGTTGAAGGAAAGAGACCTAGGTGAAGATCTCCAAGCCGTTGGGTAGATCAAACAAAAATACTGATTAACCAAGGGTTACATGAAGCCGAACAACTAGCCCAGGACAGAGAAGGATGGAGAGAAATCGTGAAAAAACTGTAAAGGCCTGATGGTGTCACCACATCCCAAAAGGGATTAGGTCTTAGAAGGAGGAAGAAACGAAGAGAGCTCAGGCAGGAGTAGCGTGCATGATAAAGAAGGACAGTATCAACAAAGTAAAAAATTGGATATATTACAACGAACGTATACTAAGAGTAGACATAGATATGGATACAGAGGAAACCAATACAAACCTAATCATATGCTATAGACCAGATGAAGACGCAACAAAAAACGAAAAGAATGAGTTCTGGGACAAATTACAAGAAGTGATAAATGATCGTACAGAGAAAATTGTGATCACAGGAGACATGAACAGTAGAGTGGGGAAAGAAGCAGAAAAATGGAACAATGTCATCGGACTTTATGGGGAGGAAAAAATAAACAAAAATGAAAAATTACTACTCGAATTCTGTCTAGACAATAACCTGGTGATTATGAACACACACTTCCAACATAAAAGGATACACAAGATCACAAGAGAAGTCAAATCAAGAGACGAACAATCAATTATAGACTGTACTAGAACGTAGAAAGAACTGGATAAGAGACGTAAAGGTGAAAAGGAGTTATGAAATTGGTAGTGACCACTATCTACTAGAAACCACATTCAAAAGCAAAAGAAAAGAAAAAAAAAGAAATGAGAACATAAACAGAAAACACAAAGAAATAATAAACTACAAAGAGTAACCGTCTTGTCATATGATGAAATGAAAGTCTGTGCCCAGTATGAATATAACCAAAATGAGCATGAAGTGGTATTGGCTCTCATAGGTACATGCAAGTAGTGATGGTAAGAGGACTTTTTGATTAATGGAAGCAACCAGTCTACATTTGCTTTGATACAAGTATGACTGACAATATTTTGTATACCATAATTACTGAGTTGCACAATGTAAAATATAATGTAGTTGCATGTGTGTCTAATTGCGGGGGAGGCAATCAATGACTTTGAAAAAAATTGAATATTTCAGTTAACATCACACATTTTACACATCCAGTCACAAAAGCAAATATCTACATGTTTGATGCCCCCCATCTCCTAACAAGTTAACAATAAACTGGTTAATCGACACAGAATTTGAACTTGAAGATGGAAGTGTATTGAAAAAAGATTTGTTAAAAGAACTAATTGAAGCTGCAACAACAGAAATAAGTTCCATATATAAACTGACTTCAGATCATTTAAAGGGAAAAAAATGCGGAGACAAAACGTTGCACTTGCTGCAGAATTACTAGCTTACACAACTGCAACAGCCTTGAAACATTATTTTCAAAATGCAGCCAGATGCAACTACATTTAAACGACCTTATAGAATGGAAATTTTGGAAGGACAAAATAGGTTATTGGCTCTAGTAATTGGTACCTACTGTTACTAAAATGGTTTGCATTGGAAAAAATCCATACAAATTTTCCAAATGGGCATTATAACAACTTCCAAATCTATTCAGTCGTTATTTACTGAATTGAAAGAGAAATAGGGCAGAGTTACCTAAGACGGGACGGTTCCCAAGTAGGGACACTAGCAATTCTAGAAAATCTGTAACAAGTGGCATCACCTGCACTGGAAGAATGAAAGCTCGCCATTCAGTCGTATTGTCACGTAAACGACACGAGGCTAGCATACCGGTAGCGTTCGTCAGAACAAGTTGTTAATGTTTACATATTTTTTTAAATTTATTTACGTACAACATTATAGTGAATATAGCGTTAATGGTAAGTATCTGTGAAACTTAACGATATTAGTCAATAACAGAGTTTATAGTCATTGCATTTCACTGTAAAGTATTTGCCACTAAAGCTTTTGTTTAATATCGGTTAAGATTTTTACAAAATGGGTGCAAATCTCTTAAGATGGGACAAAGTTAAACTTCCTAAGTCGGGACGTCCCATCTTAGGAACTAAAATATGGCTACAGATATTCTTCTTATACCTGCCTACTTTTAACTAATTAAATCATTAATTACTCATAAATTCTTACATATAACGGTAATTCATTCTAAAAACATTTATAAGTAGGGGTTCAGTAATTAGATTATACCCAAGGAGGTCATAATATTCTAACCTTGATTATAGCTAAGTAAAGATAATGTGTCATTAAAAAATGTTTTATTCAGTGAACTCTATCTCGTAAGTGGCACTGATATATTTTTCTTTTACAGATGCCAAATAAAAATCCAAATTCCTATTACAAAAGAAAAACTGATCGTGGAAACTGGTCCGTTCAAAATATGATTCTAGCTGTACAAAAAGTTCGGAATAACGAACTATCGCTTCGAGAAGCTGCTGACAGATATAATATTCCTAAAAGTACTCTTCAAAGACGAGTTACAAACAAAAATAAAATCGTGACCGAAAATGACAAATATCTTGGTCGGTTTAGGCAAATATTCTCAGTTGAACAGGAACACGAAATTTTAGATCATATTCTTGAAATGGAAAAGCGATTTTTTGGAATCACTTATAAAGAACTTCGTTGTCTGGCATTTGACTTTGCCCAAGCCAATAATATTGCTAACAATTTTAATAAAGATACTCGAATGGCCTCTAAAAAGTGGGTTTATGGGTTTTTGAGTCGACATAGAAATATTTCTCTGAGAAAACCAGAAGCAACCTCATACGCTAGAGCTACAGGATTCAACAAGAATGCAGTCCAAAGTTTTTTCAACAACCTGGAAAGTATTTATAATAAACATCACCTCACTCCAGATAGAATCTGGAATATTGATGAGACCGGAGTGACCACCGTCCAAAAATTATCTAAAGTTCTTGATCAGAGGGGTAAAAAGCAAGTGTGGGGTTTAACAAGTGCCGAATGAGGAGTTAATGTCACTATAGTAGCTGCTATGAGTGCAAGTGGCAATTTTCTTGCGTCTGCTTTTATATTTCCCAGAAAGAAAATGAAACCAGAGCTGATGGACAATACACCTAACGGTAGTCTGGCATTTCCACAGGACAAAGGATGGATGGATCGTGATGTTTTTTTAAAATTCATAAAATATTTTGCACCACAAACCAGACCTTCGAAGGAGTGCAAAATTCTTATTATTTTGGACGGCCATTGTTCACATATAAAAAGTTTAGACGTTATAAACTTCTGTCGCGAGAATGGTATTATTTTATTATGCCTGCCACCACACTGTACGCATAAAATGCAACCCCTAGATGTTTCGTATTTTAAATCATTTATGACTTATTATGATTTGTAGATGGCTAAAAAATCATTGTGGTCGTACATTTGGAATATATCAAATCTCAGGGGCTGTTGCAGAAGCATTCTCAAAGGCATCTTCTGTACAGATAGCGACAAATGGATTCCGAGTAACCGGAATTTGGCCTTTTAACGAAGACGTATTTCAAGACTACGAATTCGCTCCCTCTAAAACGACGGAACAATCAGTGGACAATGAAACTACATCACAGGTCAATAAATTACCCGTAATGATGGCTCATACCGAAGGCGTAAATCAAGTTGAAATGTATGATAATCCGATTCCTTCAACCTCAAAACAGTCTGTTTTAAGTTCACCTAAAGATGGCGATTCCGAAGATAACCGACCGATACAGAGAAGCCAAATCATTCCTATCCAATTTCCGACATCCAAGGTAAAAGTGACTGATATTAGTCCGCTACCAAAGGCACAGAAAAAGAAAGGTAAGACTTCTTCTAGACATTCTCTGAAATCCACGATACTCACAGAATCGCCGTATAAAAATGAATTAGAGACGTTGCAATCCACAATCCCTACTAAAAAGGTTAAATCTGTGAAACGAACTGTAGTTATGGACCACAGCGCTCGAAATGCAAATATTAGCAATAGTGACAGTCGTCACTTCAACTAAAGATGATTCAAACTGCATTGTATGTGGAAAGAAGTACGCAGAGAGTAGTGAAGACTGGTACAACTGCAAAATATGTTCAAATTGGGCTCATGAGTCTTGTGGAGTAATGGACGATCTCTATTTTATTTCTGGAAGTTGTATAGAGTAATGTCCCTTTTTGAGAAACCCAACGGACCATCTTAGGATTCCGGTTTCTCATGATGGGACATTCACACTTTTTTTTTTAATAACAAAAAACGAAGCATATTTTTTATTTTTTATTTAGTTTATATCTAAAATGTGTTAATAATTAGAATAAAGTTTCATTTTATTACCTCAACTTTTTTTTAATATCTATAGATTTTCAAGTATTTGTTATAAAAAAAACTGTCCCAACTTGGGTGACTCTCCCCTACAAAATTTCTTATTTATTAACACACAAATTAAACCAAAATTGTCTGGAAAACTTTTTCTCATAGGTAAAAAATAATTTGTTACCTATTTTAAGCATACGTTTAATTATTTTGTATTTTTAGTTGAGAACAACGGGTGGATTACATGACCATCTGTCACCTCTAATCCATACCCTTTACAGAGTACGAATGATAATACTAGGAAAAAATCCAGGTATGGTGCAAAGAACCACTAAAGTTTCTCATTATGGTAATCAAGAAAAAGATGAATATATCGTTGCAAAAGCTTTTCAACAAGCAAAGATAAATATGTTGCCACCTGAAGTACCCACAAGTGTACGTAGATACTATGTTCGTGGATCTGCAAAGTGAAAGTAGCAGTACTTCAGACGTGTCACAAATAGCTAATGTAACAAAAGAAACCGAAACAGGTGGGTTGATATATATTGCTGATTTCATAGCATTTAAATATAAAAATCAATTCCCAAATTTAGGAAGACATACCTATGAGGTACAAAATATAAATGTTCACAATTATTTTGTACCATCCTGAGTACAACATTTATCATTTGGTGGACTAATAAATACATCATCGGAATGGGTAAACCAAGTAATGACGATGGAAAAATATTTCCAAAATTTTCATGGTGAAAACCTAAGTCGGGGTAAGAAAAATATACATCGAACTACAGAGTATGTTTCCAGTCATTGTTCGGATATATCCCTTTGTCTCGTAAAAACGTACTGCAGACAAAGAATATTCATGCGGATCAAGTATTTTAATAAATGCTTCAAAAGCCAGGTTACCAGTGCCAAAAGAAAACAATATGAAGACATTAATGATCAATCAAGGAAAAATATTTAAAAAATGAAAAAAATAATCATGTAATGTATATTTATATCTATTGAAAATACAATGAGCTAGTTACGTTTTTTACCAATTAAAATTTATTACCTATTATTTAAACTCTTACATTAAATTATACTAATAATTCTAATTCGTATAATCCTGGCTGACCTCTAAGGGCCGGTAATTCGTTCAATAATTAATCCAGTATTTATGGAAATTCAGTATACGCGACAAATTTTCAGTGTAAATGGAGATTGAAGTCCTAGATTTAAATCCTGCATTAACCGTTGGATAAACGTGAACAACCGGTTCTGATTAATTTTAAGTAGGTATGTACCAAGCTACCTACATATCAACAGTTTTCCATAATTAGGTATTATAATCCACTAAAAATATTTATTTCATAACTCTACTATTTTCCATACATAAAAACGCCGATTAACTATGTTACGATTCAAATTATTGTACTCTCGTGACGTATTTGCGGGTTTAATGTTCATTGGTTAGTTCGAGTAAGCAACCGTTGTAAGTCTAGGAACCATGGTTTTCACCGACATATTAATCATATTATAAAGGACGTAAGTATGTGCTACAATTTCAGAGCGCGTTATTCTAACAAATCCTCTGAACGCGTCTATTTAAAACTATGTGCCACTCAGCAGTTCGACATTTTTATCGATTCAAATAAAAATTCAAATTCGTATTTTGTGAACGGGCTGTTACTTCCCTTTTTCGCTTCTTGACTCGTACATGATATTATAGTTAAAGTTAATATACTTATAGATTTTACAAACTTTCTTCACGCTAAATTATTATAAGCACGAAAATTATGAAAAATGTTAGATCGGCAACACTGCGCTGTCATTTTTACAAGTTTTTCCTACTTGACTTGACTTGATGTCAGTTGATGTCCTTGATTTACAAATCAAGTTTACTGTAACTGTTTACGTTTATTACATGGTATTTGACTGTTTGAGTTTGAGTTTACTGCTTGAAATTTTTTTACAAGCAGAGTGGGTTTAATTATTAGACCTGTTTTGGTTTTCATAAAGTATTATTTTACAAAAATCTTTATTTCTTTGATATCAATGTATCATGGAACCAGATAAAATCAAGTTTGAACAAATGGAAGTAAAACAAGAAGTTAATGAAGACATGGTTAAAGCAGAAATAGATAATTATGAGGTGACTGACCCTCTTTTTAATACCTTCAAAATTGAGATTAATGAGGAGCTCAAGAGAGAAATTACAAATGATGCATTTGAGTATTCAGTTTTAAACGAAAATGCTGTAAAGACTGAAATAGAACAATATGAAGGAAAACTAACAAATGAAAAAAGTAAGTAATTGTAAATGTTTTTCTTCATCATCTATAATAGTAAAAATACACATTTAGACTTTCCAATAGAAATTATTCACAGTGCATCTCATACATGTTTATGTAGGGATTGAACTGGTTGCAAAAGTCCTCCATTGTCTTTTTCAGCAGTAAAATAGCCTGCAAATTAAATTTTAAATATTACTTGATTCATAGTGTAATAAGAGGGTACGATGTCTAGAGATAGGTATGTAATGTACATCACTGACTGATGATTGTACAATGATTTTTATTGTCTGAAAAACGCTCTTTTTGATGTAATTTTCATTTAAAATGTCTTATTTTTAAAGGCCATCAACATTATATACTATACCAAACATCGAAATATAAAACAACAACAACTGACACTAATGTGAAATATGACAATGACAACCGTTTGTAATATATATGGCTACATGATAAAGTCAAGGTAGATTTTATGGTGATGACTGAGCCTGCATGTGTAGCTTGATCCAAGATGACATACAGTAGATCCGCTGGATCTTTGCATATTGTCATCATTCGTATTATAGGAAATACATAAACCAAAACGATATCAGACAACAATAATGCTGTGCATATATATAAATATATATATATATATATATATATATATATATATATATATATATATATATATATATATATATATATATTGATTAAATTTGTCGAAAAAATCATTTGAAAAATATATATATATATATATATACATGAATATGTAGTTTTCTAAAGCATTAACTTTCTATAGTGAAGCCATTCGGAACAATATAAGATGCTAAATATTGTTTGAATAGCGTTTTTGAAAAAAAGTTGTTTACTTTTATTGTCAATGATATATGTTAAAACAAAAAATCTGTACTTACATTTTTTTCCAACTACATAATGTATGAAGCATATTTTCAAGGATAACATAAACTATTGCTTCTGCAATTGGAAGAAGTCTGTCAGTTTTGACTGCTTTAAATTGTCCAGTATCATTCTATCATATTTTCTAAAGATGTGAAACAGTTGTATGCTTTCTCATTTGTGTTTTGTCTTTAAATAAAGTTTCTTACAACGTTTAAAGCACTTTCCACATCTTGTCTATTAGGAACATAATTTAAATTTAAAGATTGTGCATTTTTCACAGCTTCAAGAATTTTTTCCTTGTCCTTTATAATTGTTCTGACCGTTGATTCTGATAGATCAAACTTATTTGATAGTTCACAGAACTTCATTTTTGATTCAAAATCTGTAATTACGTTAAGTTTACATTGTTTTTATTTTCTTATTTGCTATAGAAGGATCAGTTTTACTTCGTTTAGATGTCATCATTGCTCTTTCAAGTCTTCAGTAGATATAAAATAAAAATCCCGCTATAAAAGTAACAAACACCCACTCCGTAGACAAAACTGTAGATTTAATACAAAATAAATTTGCTGATTTCGTGCGAAAAGTCAAAACATGTACTTTGGATAAGCAATAATGTGTGGGCGGTAATTCTGTCTAATCGATAATCGAACGATTGTGTGGCACCCGACAAGATTTGAAAGTCGTGAAACTCTGGATTCGCGTAAGACTAATTCTCATTATCCATCTAGACGGCGGCAGGCAACCGTCCATCAGATGACCGTTAAAACATTATATTCCAACAGCGTTGCGTAAATTCAGCTTGTCGCTTATCCGCCTATGTCGCGGCTCACCTGTCGGCAGTCGGCATTGTAGGAAAGATTTTTTTGACTTGTCGGTGCCTGTTGGTGACGTGTCTTGAGGATAGTGAGAATATTATGCTGTTCGTCAGTGACAAGACAAGCAAACGATTATTACTATGAAAATGGATGATGAAAAATTAATTATTCTAGTGCAAACTTATGGATCCTTGTTTAATTTAAACCATAAAGATTACAGTGACAGCAATATTAAAGGGAAAATATTGAAAAAAATCGGTGAGGAATTGGGAGTTCCAGGTAAGTCTTGTAAGATTATACTACTCATTTTAAATTTATTAACTTTAAAAGTAATTTAACTACAAATTATATTACTTAGTACCTACATAAATTTTACTACACACTTTGAAATGGAACTACATAATTTTAATTTAATCGCTGGCAATATTTTTTTAAAATAGTGTGACTGATCATACTTTTATGTACGAGGCGTGCTTTTTAAGTAAGTACCGTTTTGGAATTAAAAAAAGACGTGCAAAGATATGGGAATAATTTTATTTTTACATGAAAGCCTGTACCTTAATCTACTTTTCTACATAATTTCCGTGAATATTGAGGCACTTGCCATAACGTGGCACCAGTTTTTGAATACCCTCCTGATAAAATTCTGCCGCCTGACTTGTTAACAACTGCATCACAAATGTTTTGACTTCGTTATCGTCTTGAAGACGCTGACCGCCCAGGTGTTTCTACAAGTGCTGGAACAAATGGTAGTCGCTGGGCGCCAGATCAGGGCTGTATGGAGGATGATCTAGAGTTTCCCATTTAAATAATTTGATGAGATCTTTGGTCTGATTAGCCACATGTGGACGGGCATTGTCATGCAGCAAAACGATACCCTTACTCAACTTGCCACGTCTTTTGTTCTGGATTGCACGACGCAGATTTTTCAATGTCTCACAATAAGACGTTGCATTAATTGTCTCATTACGAGGCAGAAACTCCACTAGCAATACTCCTTTTCTGTCCCAAAAAACTGTGCACATGATTTTCCGGGCAGAAATTGTTTGCTTAAACTTCACTCTTTTGGGTGATGATGAATGTCGCCATTCCATGGATTGTTTCGATTCTGGTGTGACGTAGGCCACCCACGTTTCGTCACCAGTAACAATTTGGTCTAAAAAATCTTCACCTTCACTGTGGTACCGCTCAAGGAAAGTCAATGCACTGCCTAAACGTTGAGTTTTGTGCAAATCCGTCAACATTTTTGGAACCCAACGTGAACACAATTTCCGGTAATTCAAGTTCTCGGTAACAATGCGATACAAAACACTACGAGAATACTGAGGAAAGCAGTCGGACAATGATGAAATTGTATAGCGTCTGTTTTCTCTCACCTTTTCGTCCACTTTCTGCACCAAATTTTCATTAACGACCGAAGGACGCCCACTCCGTTCTTCATCATGCACATTTGTGCGGCCATCTTTAAATGCTCTCACTCATTTCCTTACCATTCCATCACTCATAATGTTTTGTCCGTAAACTTCAACGATCTCACGATGAATATCGATCGGTTTTACGCCTTTAGCAGTAAGAAATCGTATAACAGCCCGTACTTCACAATCAGTGTGACTCACGATTGTTGGAGGCATCTTAAACACTGGAGTAAACAAGTATACAATGAAGAATCAGACTGTAATGGCGTCAGTGCGTAGACAAGAGATGTAGGTAACCAGCGCTCTTGCGCGGAACGCCGACCGTAGCGCTGCGGCGGCGGAATCGCAAAACGGTACTTACTTAAAAAACATGCCTCGTATCATACTTTCCAAGGTAACGCCCCTTGTGGCGAGGAGAAAAAAGTTTTAAATGTTTCTCGTATTTCGTAAGCTGTTCTTTGAGCACTACCTCCATGCTGAGGAATATCTCCAAATTGAGTTTGATTTAATACATCAGCCCTAGAGGAATATTTAATATTACCGTCTCTTAAGTAATCATGTAAAATACAAGTGGTTAAAATGATTTTATCAGCATATTCAGGCTTTGACTTTAGTATTCTACGATATACTTGAAACCGTTGAGCTAATATACCGAAGGCATTCTCAACTACCCTCCGAGCTCGAGGTAAACGCTAATTGAAATTTGTTCTTGCTTCGTCTTCTTTAATTTGCGATCCTGGATAAGGTCGTAATAAATAGGTTTTAAATGGGAAGGCCTCGTCGCCGACCATTACAAATGGCATCTCAGTATTGGTGTTTGGAAGAGGTCTTCCTGGTGGAATATTCATTGTACAGTATTGCCCAAAATAAACAGTACCGAAACTGAAACATAGATGTCTCTTTGTGTGCGCTGTCATATTCAAATTAACTAGTATATACCTGTCAAGTAATCCTTAAACAATTAATTATTAAGGCCTAATTGTTAAAAATGGTGTTAAGTACAGAGGAGAAAGTGTTTCTGGTGGAGCAATATTTTTGCTCATACGGAATCGGCCGACTTAATAGTGCAAGTCCGCAATACGTGTGTGATCAATTCACACAACGGTTTAATAAACGTTCTCCAAGTAATGCTGTAATTTTGAAGGTTGTTGAAAAGTTTAGAAATACGGGTAGTGTCTTGTGCCAACGAAAAGGAAACTCAGGGCGTCCCAGGAAAGTTAACAACAACGATAACCATAAACGTGTTTTTGAGCGAATCTTTGAAAATCCGAAAGTCAGCCAGACAAGAACAGCGTTGCATTTTGGCTTAAAACGAACTTCCTTGCAAAGAATCCTGAAGGAGCTGAGTGCATTTTCGTATGTGATTCAGGTACATCAACAATTACATCCCAGGGATTATCACAATAGAGTGGAATATTGTGAAAGAATTTTTGCATTACAGTATGAAAATCCTGAATTTTTGAAAAATGTATGGTTTTCAGATGAAGCACATTTTCATTTGTCAGGCCATGTAAATCGTCGCACAAATCGATTTCTGGGCTTTACCAGACCAGATGAAGTTCAAGAAGTTCCTTTACATAGCGCAAAAGTGAGTGTCTGGTGTGTAGTTTCGGGAGACGGAGACATTGGTCCATACTTTATCGAAGAAAATGGTAGGCAAGTCATACTTAATCAACAGAGGCATATACAAATTTTAACACGCTTTATCCCTGATCTACATCAATTTTGTCGTGCACGTAATTTGGAAGTTCGAGACCAATTTTTTCAGCAGGATAGGGCAACTTGCCATTCTGCTGTCGCAGTTCGTCAATTTTTTCAGGGACATTTTCCAAACAAAATCATTTCACGATTAACTGACTTCCCCCATTCTGTACATTCTCCATATTTAACATCTCCAGACGCATACATTTGAGGCATGGCTAAAACTGCCGTTTTTAAACGGGCACCACAAACCATCAATGAGCTAAAGGATGCCGTTAGAGCCTTCTTCGCGGACTTAAGACAACCTTTACTCCATAACATTACGAGAAATCTGGAATATCAGTATGAAGTCTGTCTTGAGAGAGGAGGAGCTCATTTAGAACATGTTATAAAATGTCAATACGAGCTAACAGAAATAGAGGTCGACCCCAAACGAGATGGACAGATGACATAAAAAGAGTGACTACAAATTGGATTCAGATGGCGCAAAATCGGACTAAGTGGAAAAACATGCGAGAGGCCTATGTTCAGCAGTGGACGTTAGAGGCTAATTGATGATGATGATGATAAAGTGTCAATAATATGTATTTTTTAAAACAATAAAATAATTACAAGTTCAGTGCTGTTTATTTTGGGCTATACTGTATTATTGTGGAATCGGCGACCTAAACTTGAATTTGCAAATATGCCCCCATCACTATTCTTTCCATAATCTCCTATATCAGTAGCAATAAATTTATATTCTGCATCCACAAGTACCATAAGAACAATAGAAAATGTTTTTTATAATTGAAATACTGGGATCCGCTATTAGCGTGAGCTTCTATCTGGACGTGTTTACCGTCTAGGGCACCAATGCAATTAAGAAAATTCCAGATTCTCCAAAAGTCGTCACCAATTTTTTTCCAATCATTTTCATTAGGTAGTGGCATTTGTTCCTTCAACATTTCACTATTTATAGCATTGCAAACTTCTTTGATTATAGACCAAACTGTTGAATGTCCCAATCTATAACTAAAAGCTAATGGCCGCATTGTATCGCCTGTTGCTAAAAATCTGAAAAACAATGACCTTTGAATTTGTAGAATTCTTATTAAGTATAATGAATAAGTAATTGTTAATATAGGTTATTAATAAAAGTTTTTTTTTTAGCGAATGATTCTAAACAAAGATGGTTCAGCCTTAGAGACCAGCTTCGTAGAGCTCTGAGAACTAAGAAGACTGTCTCTGGTCAAGCGGCACCGAAGAAAAAAAAAATGGAAATACGAAGATGAGCTAAATTTTTTAATACTATACTTTCAAGAACGAAACACAATATCCAATATTGCACCAGAAAATGAATCTGACGAGTTAACAGTTGTAGAGAAGAATCAAAATGAAGAAGAATCAAGTAGGGAACAGGAGTCAAGTACTTAATTAGAGACTGGAGAGATTTTCCAGCTTTCACAACCCGAAAACCGTGCTAAAACATTTAAAAGTCCATTAGCACACAAATCGAGAAGAGCGAAAGTATCTCATTCTGAAAACATTGAATCACCATCAACCTCTACCATTGGAGGAAACCATAAAAAAGTTTCCTCCAATGTACCAATACATGGCAAAGACTAAAATATTTAATATTGTATCGGAAATAGAACTATAACTTTTAACTTCAGTTAGGCCTCACCAACAGTCAAGTGCATATAATTGATATCAGCAACCAGGAACAAGTACCCAAAATCTTAATTACGTTGACATGGGTGTTGCGAATCTTCCTTTGCTTCGGCAACAGTTTCCAGGCATTACTTCTCATTACCAGCAACTTTCATCAACCACGACAGACTCGAGTTTGTCGTCATGTGCAAGTTCGCATATTGAGATTATCCAGTAATGATATACCTATACTTTTTTTATAAAACTTAATTTAGAATATATAGAATATATTCTAAATATTATGTGATATTTTTGTACTTAAACTTATTTTTTATAAATAAACTTATCTCAAACCAAGTGCCAATTTTTCAACTTGAGTTATTGCTTGTCTAAATGTAGTATTTCTTTTTCTTAATAAATGTTTGACTTTTGACAACAAATCATTGAACTGATATTTCGACATCCTAAAGTATTGATGAAATTTTACTTCATCATATTTCTTTTGTTTAATGTGAAAAATTCCTCTTGAGTTTTAACGGTTAAATCGGTAAGTGAATAATTATCGGAGACTATAAGTTACCGGAAAAAGTTCTAAAAAACCAAAACGTTTTTTATAATCTGACGAATGCATTACATATTTACAGGCCCCTGAATCAATCTCAAATATTAGACTTGTATTTTCTACTCTGAGACTTACTCTATAGGGTTTTTCATTCTTACTATGAATCTGGCCAATGAAACTTAATTCCAATGAGTCATCACTAGATGTAGAACCTGCTGCTAAATTTTCTTGATTTTCTGGACCTTCTTAATAGTTGATTCTCTTACAGACACGGCTGGAGCTCGCTTTTTTGTGACAATGAAAACATTCCCAATTTTTCGCAGGCCAATTTGCGGGGTTATGTCTCCTTGCATTTGGGACAAGACTTCCAACGCTCCTCTCTATTATCAGGCTTGACGTTACTTTGATTTGGGTGCTTATTGAACTTACTGGACTTTTTACTTAAAAAAATTACTTTACTGACTTTGTATGTCAAATTGTCTTCGGCTAATAATCGTTTTCTGATATTTTCAGCTTTTAGTCCACAGAAGAACTTATCGCCAAGAGTCTCATCCAGAAATTCGCCAAATCTAGTCTTTAGATAAACTTTTTAATTTCTCAGCAAATTCTGTGAGATTCTCAAGAGATTCCTGGTGGCAATTATAAAAGACAAACTTTTCGGCTATTACTTACTTTTTTGGACTATAGTGTGTTAACAGAGTGGATTTCAACTGTGAATAAGTTCTGGTACTTGGGACTTCTGACTTTTGGAGCAGTTAAATCTTTTATAGTTTTACAGGCTTCTTTTCCCACTAATGTAAGGAATAATGGTAGCTTTTTTTCATCTCCTGCCTCATTGCACAAAAACAACTGCTCCATTCTTTCCAAATATGTGGTTACATCACTCATACATCATCATACTCTGGATTTGAAAGGTTCGATTTGTCCTATAAAGGCCATGTTACTACAATTGCGTGAGTAGCAATAATCTCGTCGCCAAATTACTGTTGTGTGTTTACACAGGTTTACACTAAAAGACAATTATTTATTATAGACTTGAACATGAGTTATCTTTTCAATATGGATGTCTCAGGACGAGTGACATGACATAAGTTAGACATAGGTACAACATATACAACATTTTCAAGAAGATCTATTTTTAAAAAACATGAGAATACACACTGGTTAAAAAATTGTCTGTTACTATAATTGTATTATAGTTACATTCAATACTATATTATAATCAAATAACACTTTGTTTCATTAGGCGTGACTCGATCATACTATACTTTCTTTACTGCTAGATATATAATACTGGTTTAATAGATAATCACGGTTTTAGGTTTTACCCATGAAGATATACAAACTGATGCAAGCAAAGTATTCAGCCATCATGGTGGAACTAACAATAATTTGGACGAATATTTAACTATGCATAAACCTTTTACTTGTGAAATTTGCTCCAAAATGTTTTCGGCAAAATCGACTTTAAAAACACATATGAGAATACATACCGGAGATAAATGTGTTACATGTGAAATTTGTACCAAAAAGTTTTCACAAAATTCATTTTTAAAAGCACATATGAGAATGCATACTGGGGAGAAACCTTTTGCTTGTGAAGTTTGCTCCGACAAGTTTACACAAAGAGGCAGTTTAAGAGACCATATGAGAATACACACTGGGGAGAAACCTTTTTCATGTAACATTTGTAGCAAATTGTTTTCAAGGAAATCTAGTTTAAGAGAACATATAAAAATTCACACTGGACAGAAACCTTTTGCTTGTGAAATTTGTCCCAAAGTGTTTTCACAACAAGGCAATTTAAAAGGACATATGAAAATACACACTGGAGATAAATCTTTTACATGTGAAATTTGTACTAAAAAGTTTTCACAAAAGTCATTTTTAAAGGTACATATGAGAATCCATACTGGAGATAAACCTTTTGCATGTGAAGTTTGCTCCAAAACATTTTCACAAATGTCCGGTTTAAAAAAACATACAAGTATACACACTGGAGATAAATCCTTTACATGTGAAATTTGTACCAAACAGTTTTCACAAAATTGCTATTTAAAAGAACATATGAAAATACACACCGGAAATAAACCCTTTGCATGTAAAATTTGCTCCAAATCGTTTTCACAAAAAACCTCTTTAAAATCACATCTAGCAGTACACACAGAAGATAAACCTTTTGCATGTGAAATTTGCTTCAAGTTTTTTTCACGAAAATCAAGTTTAAAAGAACATATGTATATACACATTGAAGATAAATTGTTTGCATGTGAAATTTGTACCAAAAAGTTTGCACGTCCTTCACTTTTGAATGTACATATGAAAACACATACTGTGCAGGATAAACCTTTTGCATGTGAAGTGTGTTACAAATTATTTCCAAAAAGATCGGCTTTAATAAAACATGTGAGAACACACACTGGAGATAAACCTTTTACATGTGAAACTTGCTCCAAATCGTTTGCACAAAGATTCAACTTAACGGAACACATGAGAATACATACAGGAGACAAACCTTTTGCATGTGAAATTTGCTTCAAATTGTTTACATACAAATGTGGTTTAAAACAACACATGAGTATCCACACTGGAGCAAAACCCTTTACATGTGAAATTTGCTGCAAATTGTTTTCGCATCGATCGAATTTAAAAGAACATATGAGGATACACACTGGAGATAAACCGTTTAAATGTGAAGTTTGCTCCAATTTATTTTCACGAAGATCTACTTTAAAAACACACATGAAAGTACACACTTGTTAAAAAAATTATCTCCTAGATATTTATTATAATTATTTTTTCAATATTAGATTATAATCAAATAAGAACTCTTTGTTTCATTAGGCGCAACCTTTCCCTCATCCTTCCGATATTTGCTTGTCTAATCATTTGCTAGGTCCGTGGGACTAGTTTAATAGATAATCATGATTTCAGATTTTCGCCATGAAGATATACAGGGTGTCCCATAATTAATTGGACATTAGCTAATGGGTGATAGCTTACATCAGAATAAAGCGTTTGAGCTCAAATTGCTTAGGCAAAATGTTGCTAGTTTTCGTTCTACAGGGTGATTCATTAATATTTTTTTATATTATTTTTAGGGATTTATTGAAAACTATTCAACCGATTTAAGTAAAATTTGGTATCTTGCTATTATTTAGTATGCTTAATATGAAAATGATATTAGTTTTACCGATGACACTAGGTGGCGCCACCTACTATAACATTGGTTCATTAATGGGGCCATAATTTTTTTCCCGTCCTGTATAAACATTCTAGGAAAAAAAACATGAAATAACATTCAATTCTACACAAAAAAGGTATTCTTGTTTCAAATCAAAAAAGTACACCGTTTTCGAAATAAACGTATTTTTTAGAGATTTTTACAAAATCTTAGAAAATTTTACAAAAACTTATGTAAATTCAAACATTATTCAAAATGTCTTAAATAAAAGTGAATATTAAATGTATTAGTAGTAGATAATTTTTGCAAACAAAATGCATATGATTGAAACAATTATTTTTATTAAACCTTTGACTCAGTAACAAATTTAAAAAAAATCAGAAATTAAATTAAACAATGAAGTGAATATAAAACAATTAACAAAGTGAATAATTTAAAACGAAACGAAAAAAAATTACAATAAGTGTTCAAAATGTGCACCATTAGATAAACTACATAATCTAAATCTTTTGTGTAAGTTTTGTCTTATTTTAAATAATGAGTTTCTTTGGGCCCTAATTACGTTAACTCCCTCTACAATATTTTGCCAGAACTCTTGACGGTTATTTATTTTTTTTTTATAAACAAGTGACTTTAGGTAGCCCCACAAGTGAAAGTCTAGGGGATTTAGTTTGGGACTGCGTGCTGGCCATGGGTATACACTACCTCTACCAATCCACCTTTGAGGATAAATTTCATCTAGATAATTTTTAACTTCTAGGCTATAATGTGGTGGTGCACCATCATGCATGTACCAAGAGTTCCGTCTCAAATTTAGAGGTATGTCTTCTAAAAGAGTTGGTAAATCTTTTCTCAAAAAATTTAGATACGTTACTCCGGCAAGCCTAGTTGGTAATTCGAATGGTCCTACAATACAATCCCCAAATATGCCACATCAGATATTTATGGAAAACTCGTGTTGAAAATGATATTCTTGAAATGCATGAGGATTTTCTGTCACGTAGGTATGGCTATTGCGCCAGTTAAATACACCCCTTCTAGTAAATGTGGCTTCATCGGTAAATAAAATTTTATTATAAAACATTGGATCGTCTAAATGCCGCCCCATCATAAACTGACTAAATCGGATCCTTGCTGGAAAATCCTGTGGTAAAAGATTATGTATTGGAGTAAAACGATACGGATACAGATTTTCTGTCCGTATTATTTTTGACACCGTAGACTTGCTTATACCAGTGGCCGCAGAAACAAGCCTTGTACTGGTTTCTGGATCTTCTGCAACACGCACAACAATTTCATCCTCCATATTCGCATCAATTACTCTCGGTCTTCCAGCATTCCTGTTTTTGGGATGAAATGACCCTGTTTCGCCTAATCTGTCGAACAATGATCTAATAGTTTTATGGTTTGGTTGCCTTCTATTGGGATAAAGTTCGAAATAGAGTTCAGCTGCTTTACGAGAACAAAAATTTTTCTGGGCATACAAGCAGATCATATCGCGCATTTCTACATTAGAAAATTCACTATGACGTGGCATTTTTCCTTTATCTTAAGTGGTTTATAAAAAACTTAATAGCACTTTGACAAATAATGACTCACACTGCACTTTGACAACTAATAATAAATAAATTCGTAGTTACGTCTTGACGTTGTCATTAAGTTCAAAGCATACTTGTTTTGCAAAAAATTAAATAGAGACATGCATCATTAACAAAATACGTTTATTTCGAAAACGGTGTACTTTTTTTATGTGAAAGAAGACTAGGTACTTTTTTGGATAGAATTTAATGTTAGTTCATGTTTTTGAAGTTATACTTCTTTAGGTGCAATTTGGAAAAATGTTGAGAGTGAATTTTTATAAAAATGTGCTAGTTGCTAAATCTTTGAATTTACGTATGTATCAGTGCAAATAAAGTGTGAAAGAAATATATTTTATAATTTTTGTGTCTTTGAATTTGTCTTCGTCGGATATAGGATAATAGATATTAAAATATGATGATATGAAGATTAAAAGGCAATCTTAATATTATTTGTAGATATAATCTGTCAAAATAATTCACTTTAGTATGAATTTTACGGCCATAGCACACTGGCTACACCAGTTGTCGCTCGAAAACGGGAGTCAGCAGTGTCTACCGGGGTCATACATTGGATGGGTGACCGCTTAGGAACATAACATGTCATGTTATTGCCTTGCTTACTTTTTTTTATTTTCGGTATTATTTAAGAAAATTTTTAGGAAACTTGTAAGTATTAAAATTAGTTTAATATTTAAATAAAACACAAATAAACTGTTTAAAATATATTAATTTCGTTGAAGTCATATAATAGAAGTATAACTTCTTACCTGCGTACAAAGTACACACATATTCTTTTTTAATAATAGACTCGCACTGCACTTTGACAACAAATAGTAAACAAATTCGTACTTACGCCTTGACTTTGCCATTAAGTTCACAGCATACCTAGGTACCTGCTTGTTTTGCGAAAAACAAAATACGTTTATTTCGAAAACGGTGTACTTTTTTGATTTGAAACAAGAATACCTTTTTTGTGTAGAATTGAATGTTATTTCATGTTTTTTTTTCCTAGAATGTTTATACAGGGCGGACAAAAAAATTATGGCCCCATTAATGAACCAATGTTACAGTAGGTGGCGCCACCTAGTGTCAATGGTAAAACTAATATCATTTTCTTATTAAGCATACTAAATAATAACAATATACCAAATTTCACTTAAATCGGTTGAATAGTTTTCAATATATCCATAAAAATAATATAAAAAAATGTTAATGAATCTCCCTGTAGAACGAAAACTAGCAACATTTTTCCTAAGCAATTTGAGCTCAAACGCTTTATTTTGATGTCAGCTATCACCCATTAGCTAATGTCCAATTAATTATGGGACACCCTGTATAATCTGATACAAGCCCAGTATTTTCTGTAGAAAAATATACCACAATTGGTAGGTATGATCGTCCAAGTTCAGCTCATGGTGGTACCCATGATTTCTCTCTTATAACAAAATATGACTTTCTGTTGAATGAATCCTTTTTTGAGTTTTCATTGGTTTATAACAAGAATCTTAATCTATACATTGTTTGCATTTATAGATCACCTGATTATTCCACGGAACTATTTTTTCAGAACCTGTTAAATTTGTTAAACGACCTGTCCAATAAAAACAGAGAGATTCTAAGCGGTGACTTGAATATTAATTACGCTGTTGCTTGTGCTACGCAATTATCCTTGGTCAATATATTCGAATCGTATGGTTTCATAATACACGTTAATTCTTCTACAAGAATTACTAAAACAACATCTACCATAATTGATTATATTGTCTCAGATTTCTCACCCATTGATGTACGTTCTACAATTATTAATGCAGGACTCTCTGACCATGAAGCAGTATATACCAAATTTAACAAACAATCCGAGAAAACCCAACGTTTAGGTAGGATTTTTTCCGCTCAGAACTTTAGTAAATTCTAAAATTTGTGCTTCTGAGTGGCACACAATATAGCCCGTTCGCTAAACCAATCATGGTTTCTGTAATTTTGGGCAACATTTGGAAACACCTTTTGAATAAGTTCATCTTTTGATCGAGTTAACTGACAAAAACTTTGAGGAAAGTTAATGCAACCAGTCAAGGTGTCTATAGGAAATTTGCCATTACCAATGTCACTAACATTGAAAATCTCCTGCTAATAAAATGATTGCGCCACCAAATGGGTTATGATTGCTCCGTAGATCTTGTAAGGCTCTATCTAAAGCCTCCAAAGATTTTTTATGTGCCATCGTGCATTCATCCCAAACAATCAATTCACATTGCTGTAAAATCTTTGCCATTGCAGAGTTCTTCGAAATGTTGCAGGTTGGAGTTTCGTTGCTTTGCATGTTTAATGGAAATTTTAGTGCTGAATGGGCTGTTCGATCACCTTTAAGCAAAGTTGCTGCGATCCCCGACGAAGCGAGTGCAAGTGCAATTTTATTTTGTGAGCAAATTGTTGCTAATATCAATGAAACCAAAAAAGTTTTTCCTGTACCACCAGGTACATCTAAGAAGTAAATCCCTCCTGTTTTATCATTTGTTACTTTCATAAGTGTGTCAAATACATTCTTTTATTGGTCATTCAATAGTGGAAGATTTGTTTGAATTAATTCTTTCAAAGTGTTGAGATCATACAGTTTTTCTCGGTGCAATTCTTGGTTATAATCTTTTCGTTGCATTGGACGATTGGGCGCGGCCAGGCCTAATTGAAGTAATAGTTTGTTTGACATTATCAAGCACGTGTCCTCAATTGAAATCAATGCTTCATTGTAAATTTCCCCTTCTAATCCGTATTGTTGATACAAAATATCATCACACATATTATCTTTGTACTTGATCCACAAATCATTTGGGTTTGATGGGAAGCATGTAGATATGATTATAGAAAACAATGTTCGTATTTGATGATTATATTACAGCATCATTGAGAGTTT
Source organism: Diabrotica undecimpunctata (assembly GCF_040954645.1). Taxonomy (NCBI): domain Eukaryota; kingdom Metazoa; phylum Arthropoda; class Insecta; order Coleoptera; family Chrysomelidae; genus Diabrotica; species Diabrotica undecimpunctata. Next base: position 30,483,771 of record NC_092811.1, on the reverse strand, counting down.
GATCCCAATGAGCGTCATTTTCTAGCAATTGCAAACGTTGGCAGGCTTCTCTGTATGATCCACACAAATCAACATCAACAGTTCGTAAAAGTTGGAATGATGTTGGGCCACGTACATTGACTAATAGCAGTCGTAAATAAAAACATTCACCATTGATTGGATGTACTGAATAAATTCGACCAATCGCATCGGTAGAATATACATCTGGGTATCCTGGAACTGGTTTTCCTTGTTTCCGTGGTATAAATCTCCTTGAGGATTGATTCCAAGTATAATATTTTGGCATTTCAGAATATAACAATGTTTGAGCAAAAGCATCGTTTTGGCACATCTCAAAAAAACTGGTTAATGTAGTACATGGTGGCTGAGCAGCTATTTGTACTGCGTTCTGTGCTGTAAAATATACTCTTTGTCCATTTTCTAAATGCACAGCTAAATGAACAACAGTAGGGTGTCTCTCTGAATGGTTAAATAGGAATTTAGTTAGAAAATATTTCCCGGAAATTATTCTAATTTTTCTCGCCGTAAAAACCATCATTGGGCTTCAAGGAACATTAAAAAAAAAAGAATTGTTAAGATTGGTCCATGCGTTGTTGAGTTATGCGCTTATCAACACATTTTGCGATTCATTTTTATATTATAGATTTGCAATTTAGTGAAATTTTGCAATGGATTGTATATTTTATTATATTTTATTTTGTGATATTGACGATTTATGTAATTTTAGTAAATTTGTTATTGTTATTTTTCTGACTTTTTGTAAGCTTTGTCCATAAAATTGTACAATTTTCAGTGACAATACAGCGTATTTCTATGATCATGGTGGAATTAAAAGTAATTTGGATCAATATTTTGTAACGATAATATTTTGCCTACCACACGGGGCATTAATACAAGGGGTAGAAAATTGAGGGAAGAGAAACTATGGGGGTGGAGAAGGGTAAGCAAAATAATCGAAACATATGCGAACGGCACTCAGGCTTTGGTAGGAGAGCTGGGGTCGTGGATAAGTAAAAGACAAGGGGGTTTGGATTGGGGCAACTACAGAAAAATGAAATAAAGGGTCATAAATCTCTTGGGACAAACAGACTAAAAATAAACCGGAAACACCTCAAGAAATTTAATATAGGGCGCCACTTGAGGTGCCTAATTATACCTATTACAACCAGCTAATTGTAACTGGAGGTATAATTATTAAACATAAAAACCATATCTTTTCCAAATGGAAACTCAAAAAAAAGGGTTAGTTAAAAAAAGAATAAACAAAATGTTAAGAAACAAAATTTAACATTTATTTTTGTGTCACCACAAACAGTTACCAAATTAAGACAATACAAAAATATAATAACAATAGCTGCAAAATACAAAAAAAAACTTACATGTGTCATCTGTTTACAATTTCCAGGCGTTGGAGATACTACAAAAACTTACAAAATTTACATGTAAGTTAACCTTTCTTTCAAAGAAAACAAAACAAAATATCAAAAATAATAAAGCTAGCTGTCATATGTTAACATTAAATTTAAAACAAAACTGAACAAATAAAATGACAGCTAAAAGTTAAACCATAAAATTTACTACTTTAAATATTACAAATACTTTTTTGTTATGAAAGCAATTATTACGTTTATTTAAAAAATGTCTGCTTTACTTTTAAAATCTGATCACAAAAAAAAGTTACCTGAGTTTCACTGTATAACTTTCAATAACTGGAACAAAAAACTACATCTCCAAACTGTAAAAAAAATATCCCTAAACGGCTGCTTAGGACATTGAGGTTTGAGGTGGAAACTGGCACATTGAACACACCATGTAAACGCTTCTTAAAAACTGGACAATGGAAATGTTGATATCTTTATAAACAGATTACTTGAGTAAAATACCACTTCTCTAACATATTTGTCGGTTTTCTTTTTGACCGACCTCTAAAACGTCTTCATTCCTCCGTTATCTCTGTCAACCTCATCAACTGCACTTAAAACTCAACACTGCTACTATACTGCACATTTTCGCATGACAAAAGACGAAAAAACAAAAAAAAACATTACGAATTAAAAGAAAAATTCGGACTAACACCGAAACCACTGCCTCTAACAGCGGCTCCACTGAGAGTGACGAAATTATCTTCAAAAATTGTTCGCATAGGTTAGAACAAACAAAGCACTTAGAGTATAAACTAAACACAACGGAAATTAAGACGTAAATTAATTTGAAAACGCAATATCGGGCGGTTTGAACAAAGAAATATCGAAGAATTTGCGCCTGTGACATAAACAAACAATAAAATAATTTATTATCGACAGCGGCGACCTAAAAAGAACGAAAAATTATTTGGGTTTTAAATTGAAGGATACGAACTAAGAAACACTGAAAAAATTCTTTGTTATTATAATGCATATATAAGGGGATTTCAATTAACACATATACGAGGGGATTCCAATAAATTTCAAATGCTACAATTTAAGGGCCTTGATAAATGTGAAAATGGGAAAAATTTTTTTTACCTGTGAAATTTGCACCAAACAATTTTCAACACAGAATTATTTTAAAACACATGAGTTTACCCACGACAAAAACAGTTTTAACGTGTGAAATATGAACTAAAAACTTCCGAGAGTTCTCATTTAAAATCATTTGAGTAAACAAACCCTACAAAAAAAAAAACTTTTAACGTGTAAAATTTATTTTAAAGAGTTTATTAGAAAAAGTGATTTCAAAAAAGAAGATACTAGTAAAATATCTCGCATATGAAATTTGCTTGAAATTGTTTTTACAAAGATAATTTTCAAGGAGCATATGCGAATACGTACTGGCGATAAATCTTTTGAGTGTGAAGTTTGCTCTAAAATGTTTTCACAAAAATCCCATTTAAAAGGACAAATCTCCAGTGTGTATTAGAATATACGTTTTTACGAAGTTCATAAATGTGGAATTTATTTCAAATTGTTTTGACAAAGGTTTATTCTTTAAAAAACAGGAAAATACCCATTGGATGGAGAGACAGAGGATATATTTTCTCTCTCTTCCTCTCTCGAATATAAAAATGTTCCTTTTGTATATATATTTAATATTATATATATTATATATATACATATAATATTATATATATATATATATATATATATATATATATATATAATAAAATATTTATTAATATTATTATTTATGTGATAAGTTTTGTATTATTTATTAAATGTTCATAATTATATTAGTCTTTTGTATTTCAAAATAATAATCTCAATAAATCACTGTATGACCCAGAACTGTCAATTTTGAAATTCGTTTGTGTCATGTCCTCGGTAGTATAGTAGTCAATATCCCCGCCTATCACGCGGGAGACCGGGGTTCGATTCCCAATCGGGGAGGACTTTTTTATTAATATTATTACATTAAACATATGCGTAAGTAGAAAAGTTATGTTTATTATTGTCATTTTTAAATACTTATGAATATTGCATTTTAATTTGTGTTGTATTATTATATTGAATTATGTTGCAGTGTATTGTATTGTATTTTTATATTAATAACAAAATAAACAATGAATTTTACTGCAGAGTATGTGTAAAAAAATTTTTGCATTCAACTCCTTTCATACATATATGAAAATAAAAATACACATTTTCATCAAAATATTGATTTAATCCTTCATTTACTATACTCCTATTACAGGTCAAATGTTGTTTATTAATTGTTAGTAAGTTGTTATTAATTCTGTTTCTCTTTCTGCTATGTCTTACCTATAGCATTACATATGTAATGATTGTGCAGATTGACTCCCAAATAAATATGTAACGGCGAATGCGTGTATAGAAGTGTAACTTCTACCGGCAGTCCCACTGGACTGCCACACCCGTTTTTTTCAATAAGATTTGTTTATAATCAAATAAGGACACTTTGTTTCAATGAGAGCAACCTTTCCCCCATCCTTCCGAGATTTGCTTGCCTAATCATGCTATATTTCTGTTTCTTTGCGCTAGGTATGTGATACTGTTTTAATAGATAATTAATATTTTAGATTTTCCCTATGAAGATGGAAGCAAATCATTCGGACATCATGATGGACTTAACAACAATAATTTGGATCAATTTTTAAGTGCCTCGACAAATGTGAAAACAGAAAAAAACTATTTTACCTGTGAAATTTGCACCAAAAAATTTTCAACAGACAATTATTTAACAACAAATATGAATATGCCGACGGTAAAACCGGTTTTCACGTGTAAAATATGCACCAAAAAATTTTCAGAAAGTTCTCATTTAAAATCATATGAGAAAACTCGCGTTGCAGAAAAAAAAGAGTTTATTAGAAAAAGTGATTTAAAAATACATGAAATAGAACATACTTTTGAGAAACCTTTTGAATGTAAAATTTGCTCAAAGAAATTTTCACAAAAATCAAGTTTAACAGAACATATAAAAATACACACTAGGGATAAACTTTTTGTATGTGAAGTTTGTTCCAAGTTGTTTTCACGAAGATCCAATTTAACAAAACATATGAGGGAACATACTGGAGGGAAACCTTTTACATGTGATATTTGCGGTAAATTGTTTCCTCATAGATCCATTTTAAAACAACACATGAGAATACATACTGGAGAGAAACCTTTTACATGTGAAATTTGCGTTCAATTGTTTTCTCGTAAATCCAGTTTAAAAGGACATATGAAAATTCACACTGGAGAGAAACCTTTTACATGTGAAATTTGCACTAAATTATTTTCTCATAGATCCAGTTTAAACAAACACATGAGAATACACACTGGAGAGAAACCTTTTACATGTGAAATTTGCTACAACAGTTTTTCACAAAGATCCAGTTTAATAAAACACATGAGAATACATACTGGAGAAAGACCTTTTGCATGTGAAATTTGCCCCAAATTGTTTTCGTACAGATCGAATTTACAAGATCATATGAAAATACATACTGGAGATAAACCTTTTGAATGTGAAATTTGTTCCAAATCGTTTTCACGAACATCTATTTTAAAAAAACACACTTTAAGAATACACACTGGTTAAAGTGCAAAGTATTCAAAGGTCATGTTAAAACTAACAGTAACTTGGACCAATATTTAACCGCCTCGATGAATATTAAAACTGAAAGAAACTATTTTACTTGTGAAATGTGCACCAGTTCTGAACAAAGACTTATTTAAAAACAAATGAATGGCACACTGTAAAAAACACAGTTTTCACGTGTAAAATCTGCACTAAAAACTTTTCAAAGCAGTTTTAATTTAAAATCATCTGAAAATCTACAATAGAATAAAAACTTGTGATATGTGTTCTAAAAAGTTTATTAAAAATACATGGAAAAGTACATACCGGTGAAAACCTTTTGCATGTGATGTTTGTTCCAAAATGTTTTCATATGGTTCTCTTTTTAAAATAAATTATGAAATATACACTGGAGAAAAACCTTTTCCATCTGAAGTTAGCTACTAATTGGTTTTAATAAGAAAGCGCATATATTCGCTCTAAAACGTATTCACAAAGATAATAAGATTATCTTAAAAAGATCTAAGTATACACATTGAAAATGAATCTTTTCACATGAATGTAGCTGTATGAGAATATACAGTGCTTGCCAAAAGTCTCCTCCTCAACATGGGTCACTTTTTACTACGGTCGAAGCGTAAATTTGTATGACTCAAAGCTGTTTATATAATGTAACAATAAAACACTGAAAACTTTGTTTTCAAAACTTCCACAAAATTTATTTTAAATTCTTATCACTACAGCTGTTTCGGCTGATTGCATTTCTCAAGTGATCTGTTTTTGGCATGGGTTTACACTTTATAGTCTCTAATGAAATAGGTTGAGGAGGGGAGAACTGTTTGTCTCAAGCTGGTCATTCAGAATTATATCTGTGTTTTTTAATTTGTTGATTTCCATAGATTCTAACAAAGATAGCTTAAGGCCTTTATTTTGAATGTGTAGAATTTTAAATCCGTCATTAAAAGAATGATTATGATCTAGAAGGTGAAGTGCGTATGTAGAATCTGTTTTTCTATTATTGAAAGCCCTTTTATGTTCTGCTATTCGTTTATTAAAATTTCTACCTGTTTGACCAATGTAAGTTTTTGGGCAGTCGCCACATTTAAGTTTGTACACACCACTGTGTAAGTGTTTTTTATGTTGGCTCTTGTTGTTTTTAATATATTTGCCTAGGTTGTTATTTGTTCTGAAAGCTGGTGTTATTCCTTTCTTTTTTATGTGTTTGGCTATTTTTGTTGATATTTTGCCTGTATATGTAATCGAGCAGAAGGTACTGGGTTTTTTCTCTGGTGGTGGATACTAATATAATACTAAGTTCAGGGCTTTCTTGTGTAGTTTTTGATTTAACATTTTATTAATTGTTTGTTCGTTGTATCCATTGTTTACTGCTATTTGCTTAATGACCACCAGAGCTATTTCCACCACCAGAGAAAAACCCAGTACCTTCTGCTCGATTACATATACAGGCAAAATATCAACAAAAATAGCCAAACACATAAAAAAGAAAGGAATAACACCAGCTTTCAGAACAAATAACAACCTAGGCAAATATATTAAAAACAACAAGAGCCAACATAAAAAACACTTACACAGTGGTGTGTACAAACTTAAATGTGGCGACTGCCCAAAAACTTACATTGGTCAAACAGGTAGAAATTTTAATAAACGAATAGCAGAACATAAAAGGGCTTTCAATAATAGAAAAACAGATTCTACATACGCACTTCACCTTCTAGATCATAATCATTCTTTTAATGACGGATTTAAAATTCTACACATTCAAAATAAAGGCCTTAAGCTATCTTTGTTAGAATCTATGGAAATCAACAAATTAAAAAACACAGATATAATTCTGAATGACCAGCTTGAGACAAACAGTTCTCCCCTCCTCAACCTATTTCATTAGAGACTATAAAGTGTAAACCCATGCCAAAAACAGATCACTTGAGAAAGGCAATCAGCCGAAACAGCTGTAGTGATAAGAATTTAAAATAAATTTTGTGAAAGTTTTAAAAACAAAGTTTTCAGTGTTTTATTGTTACATAAAATGAATTTCCATCAAGTAACGGTCGAATCCATCAACTGTTTATATAATCCACTACTCCTACCACGATATTCCTCACATAGATAACATCTTACGTTGCCATAATAGTGTGCAGGAGCACCATCTTGTTGAAAGTTTATTTCCAAGGTGCCGTATTCATCTGAATTATCTTCCAAACATTTACTTTTTCTGCAAATTGAATATGTTTTTCACGAGTCACTTCAATATCTTAGATTGTAATGTATTAACATTTCCATTGAGGGAAAAATACGAAAAATACTTTCGTCCTTAAACAAATTGTTTTTATGTAATTTGGCTGTTGATTAATTTGATTGGACATATTTTCACAGAATTCTAGTCTTCGGTCGGGATCATCATCTGAAAGTTGGTGCACAATTTTTAATTTGTATGGATGAAATTTGTTTTTGGCTAACACTCGATGTACTGTTCTTTAACTGATTCCACAAATAGACACAACAGAAGAAGTAGGGTTCACTATCATTTCTGCAATTACGTCAATTTTTTCATCATCACTAACTGTTGGTCGACCAAGTCGTTTTACATCTTGAACATTACCTGTTCAAACTTCCGAAGAAGCTCCCCCAAATAAGACGTTCTGGTGCATGTAAATTTTTTCTAGATCTACCAATTATTAGAACAGCTGCCACTTTGTCGCCTACAGTACTTACCGTTCTGCCTATGTAAACATTTAAACGTCTGGATAAACAATAATTAAAATAAATATTGCAACTAGAGAATTGAAAAACGTCAACTTTTTTAGACAAAACACAAGAGACGGACGTTAGAATTTTTAATAATTAAATGCGAAACTACAATTTTAGTATTTATTTAATTTATTCATCAAAATTAGCTTAAACCCAAACAAAATTAGTATGATTGAATAGGTATTTTCAATACCTTTCAAACGAGATATCACTTGCCATAAGGTCCCATTTAAAATTATCGGTCACAGTTGCTCTGTAACGTCATCTATCACTATTACGTCACCTGTTGTGACTAGTTGAGAAGCTTACGTCCGTTTATTTCCTCCCTCCAAATTTCACCATTATTAGTATTTCAGATAATACTTATACAGAAAAAGAATATCAGAGAAGATTTTTTTAAAGCCCTTTTCTCTGTTCGGATTGCCGAATATCTTCTCCATGTCTATTTTAGTGAATGTCTAGGTTTGAGCTCCATATGTAAGTACAGCTAGCATACAGTAATTAAATACTTTGATAGTCGCTAGTCGCAATCTTTGAGATATATTTTTATTTTTAAGAACGTATGAGAGTCTTCCGAATGCTGCCCATCCCATTTTTACACGTCTGCTTATGTCGGTAGTCTGATTTTCTTTGCTTACCTTGACATTTTGACCCAGATATGTATATTCATCTACGTGTTCTATCTCTGTCCCTTCGATGTTTATCATAGGTTTGTCATCTTTGTTTGACATTAGTTTAGTTTTGCTGAAATTATTTTTCAGTCCTTTTTTTAGGGATTCTATGTGTAGCTCCTCAATCATCGTATTCAGTGCATTCCACGTGTCGGCTATTAGTACTACATCATCTGCGTATCTAAGATGGTTCAAGTATCGTCCGTTATAGGGATTCCCTTATTTTCCCAGTCTATTGACTTAAAGATATCTTCTAGGGCAGCTGTAAATAATTTTGGAGATATTGTGTCTATTTGTTTTACTCCTCGGTTGATTTTTACTGGTCTTGTTTCGATACCATTACCCAACGTCACTATCATTTCAGCTTGTTCGTAAATATTATGTATTAATATTCTATACCTGGAGTCGATCCGATTGTTGACTAATGCTTCTTTTATTGCCCATAGTTCTACGCTATCAAAAGCTTTTTCATAATCTATAAAAGCCAGACATAATGGGAAATTGTATTCGTTAGTCTTTTCTATTAGGATTTTTAAAGTATATAGATGGTCACAGGTGCTGTACCCTTTTCTAAATCCGGCTTGTTCTACTGGTTGATATCCGTCAAATTTAATTGTTAACCTGTTTGTAATAATCTCTGTAAAGTTGTAAAAGAAGTGAAATTGGTCGATAATTTTTCAGATCTGTGGTGTCTCCATTTTTGTGTATTAGTATTGTTTTAGCAGTATTCCATTGTTCGGGTATGTTGCCTTGGAATAGACATTTATTAAATAGTATTTTTAGATATGTGATGGCTTCTTCCCCGCCTTTCCTTCAGCATTTCTGTTAGGATTCCATCGCTTCCAGGAGCTTTATTCCTTTTTATTTCTTTTACTGCTCTTTTTATTTCTTCGTGGCTTATTTCAGAGAAGATTGCTGGGAATGAAATATTAGAAAACGATAACATCGAGGAAAGCTGGGAAAAACTCAAAGATAAAATTATTAATGCAGCAACAGAATCACTTAGAGAGAAGAAAGTAACGAACATATCAAAAAAGAAAACCCCGTGGTTTAGAGAAAAAGTGAAGACAAAATGTGAAGAAAGCCTTTTTACGATACAGAACACAATAAGCACAAAACGAATAAACGATAAATGAAACAAACAGTACTTTAGTAAGAAAAATAAAAAGGGAACACTGAAGACAAATCCACACATTAGAGGAAAACTATATTAATTTAGATATTATCATTGCATAGATCACAGGACTTTCTGGGGTATTAGGGAATATTAAAGTTGAATAATTTGCCAAAGTAGGCCGTTATCTCAATTGTCTATTAAACATAAAGGTGAAAAAAGATGAATATTTTCCTTCAAAAAAAATGTACTGGGATAAATTTGGTATTAACAGCTACAACCAGTTTTCTCAAGTAGTCGTTAGTATTTCGATATCACTACGTAAATAGAAGACATAACAACTATATATCATTAGAATAGACATAATAAGAATTATTATACCTATGTATGGAACATGCTATAATAAGAATTCTTATTATGTCTACGGTTCCATTATGGATGCCATACCCATGCCTGCAAGGGATGCACTGTAGGCTGGCGCCTCTGTTTGTGGGACGCCAAAATGAGCTTATTTTCTGCTGGTATTATACAAAATAGTAAAATAAAAAAATTAATTTTATAAATGTGATTTTAATTCCAGTCATAATAATGCTAATCTGCGTCTATTATTTTTGCGTTCTTAACAGGTAAAATATAAAACGCATATAATTCCTACGGTGTAGTAATAGAATTTATTGGTAAATATATTATGTTTCAAAAAACAAACAACTTTCCACTTATTTAAAATTCTTTGTTTATTATCTTCAAATTTCTTTGAAGTTGTTTAAAAGTTTTGTGTCAACAGTTAGACAACGTCGATAAATTGTTTGTAATAAAATAAACATTTTACATAAAATTTAGTTTATCAGGAGCGTTGTCAATTATATATTCTTTCTTTATTTATAGTAATACAGAATACTTTGTCAGCTTATTGGGCAATTAAAAGAATGTTATGTAGAGTTGCATTCAATTGAAAAAGGGCGAATATATGTATACTATTTATTTGACACTTCCCACTAATAATATTAATAAAAATGTGGCAAAAAAAAACAAAGGCAGGAACTTCTACCAAGAAAAAAAAAGAGAACGAAGTCCATATAAAATTTCACCGAAATATTATAAAGATGAGGACAGACATTTACAAGAAGGAATAGACAAAAAACTGGGCAGATAGACCAGATATTTTAAAACAGTAGTCTTGCTGAGACATTCTAGTATTGTGGAGTTTCGAATCTTCCCCACCCAGGAAACTTTTAAAATTCTTCTATAGCACCACATTTCGAACGCGTCCAGGCGATTTAGATCGATTTTATTCACAGTCCAGGACTCGACACCATAAAGTAAGACCGAGAACACGTAGCAGCGAAGTAGGCGGATCCTCAATGCCAATTTTAGGTCTCTGTTACATAACACCTTGGACATCCTTCTAAAAGCCGCTCTAGCCTGCTCTATCGTAGATCTAATTTCGCCGTGACTTTCTGCGTTACAATTTAATTGCTGTCCAAGGTAAACAATTTTATCAACTTGCTCAAGTTTGGTATTATTTACATATTTAGACGATTTTATATGCTGTTGTTTACTTATTACGAGTACTTTGGTTTTCCGTATGTTCAGATCCAGACCTGCCTCCCTACAACTCTCAACGACACTATCAAGTAGTGTTTGCAGATCTTCTTGACTAGAAGCTAGGAGTACTGTATCGTCCGCATATCGCAAATTGTTGATGACTTCACCGTTCACCAGTATTCCTTCTTGTTTTTCAGAAAGTGCTTTTCTGAAAATTCTTTCAGAGTAAACGTTGAAAAGCAGGGGTCACAAGAGGTATCCCTGCCGTGTTCGTCTTTTAATATTAAGAGACTGTGATTCTACACTATCTACTAAAACTGATGTTTGATTCCAATATAAATTTGCAATTATTCGAACATCTTTGCCATCCAAGGCAATGTATTTTAGAGCTTTGATTAATATAGAGTGCTTAACACGATCAAATGCCTTTTGGAAGTCAATAAAACAACAGTATATGTCTACATATATATCTCGACATCTTTGAGCAAGTACGTTCATTCCAAACAGTGCCTTTCTCGTTCCAAACCCGTTACGGAAACCAAACTGTGTATCATCCAGGTATTCCACGCATTTATTGTAGATACGACCATGTATTACCTTCAGAAAAATTTTCATTGCTATCATTTATAAGCTTGTATATTTCAGTAGGAATTTCATCAGGATCAGTCGCTCTGCCATCTTTTGATGATTGTTTGGCTTTTATAACCTCAGAGCGTGTTATTAGGGGTCCGTCGCAGTTAGTAATATCGGGAGGTGAACTACTCCTATCGTCTTCGAATAGGTTCGTGACGTAATTTTCCCATTCTTTAAGTTTGTCATCTACTTCGAATATTACTTTACCATGCCTGTAGCAATGCAGTTTGTTTCTTATTGAAGATACCAGCCGCCTCTAGAAGAAACAATAAAACGAAATAACAATGATGAAATATCAACAAAGGGAGAAATAGTAGACAAAATAAAGAGTTTAAAAAATAATAAAGCACCCGATGAAAATTGCATCATCATAGCAGTGTTCCTAAAGGAAGGTGGCCAAAGCCTACAGGAAGAAATCACAGAGTTGATACGTGAAGAAGAAAACCTGGGTGAATATCAAGCTGGTTTTAGATCAAATAGATCATTTTTTTTTCAATTAAACAGATCCTGGCTAGTTCATATGAATTCAATCTGTCACTAAACATATTGTTTATGTATTTTCCACAAGCATAGGATGCAATAAACAGACATAAATTTATCGGCACATTAAAATATTTAGACTTTTCGAATAAAATAATACGATTAACTAAATCCCTTCTGAATGAAACCAAGAGTAAAGTTATTATGTCTACTGTATTTTTTAATCTAATACTGAAAAGAATTCTAAGGGAAAGCCATATACACACTAAAGGCCCAATCTACTATGAAAGACATCAATGCGTAGCATATGCGGACAACCTTCTTCTTCTTCTACGGCACTACAGCCCAAAATGAGCCTTGGCCTCCTTTATTTTTTGCCTCCACCCTTGTCTGTCTGTGGCTGATCTTCTCCATACACGGACTCCTAAAAGTGCTTGTGCGTCGCTGCTTACTGTGTCTTCCCAGCGCTTTCTTGGCTTTCCAACTGGTCTCTTTCCCTGCATTCTGGCGTTCAGTGCTCGTTTTGGTAGCCTATCCTCTCCCATTCGTATCACATGTCCGGCCCATTGCAATCTTTGTATTCTAATGAAGTCTGACAGGGGTGTTTCCTTATACAGTTGATAGAGCTCGTTGTTATATCGAATTCTGAAGATTCCGTTTTCCCTCACAGGTCCTAGTATTCTCCTCAGTACTTTTCTTTCGAATGTGTCGAGTTTGTTTTTGGATGTTTCTTTCAGGACCCATGCTTCGCTGCCATAACATGCTATTGGCCGAATTAAAGTTTTATAGATTCTCATCTTTGTATTTCGGTGGACACTTTTAGACCGAAATATATGGGAGAGGGCAAAATAAGCTTTGTTTGCCTGCGTTATCCTTTTTCGTATTTCTCCATCCTCTGCTCCATCGGCATATATTTCTACTCCCAGGTATGTAAACTTTCCAACCGTTTCAATGTCATCTTCATGCATAATGTTTTGTGGGATTATATTTCTTCTCGTCTGTACCATTATTTTTGTTTTTTCTGTGTTAATTTCCAGACCTAGCCTTTTCGTTTGTGTTTTTAACTCTGCGTATGCTTCCTGTGCTCCTGTTGATGTTCTACTCATAATATTAATATCATCGGCGTAGGCAGCCAGTTGAACCGTTTTATTGGTCAGTAGGTTTTCTCGTCCAGTTTGCATTTGCCTAACCGCATACTCCAGTGCCAGGTTAAACAATGTTGGTGCCAGCCCATCTCCCTGCTTTAGTCCCTGCGAGATTTTGAAAAAGTCTGTCCGGTTGTTTTGTATTCGTACACATGCCTGAGTTTCATCCATTGTGGCTTTAATGAGTCTAATCAGCTTATGTGGTATTGCTAATTGCGGACAACCTTGCTCTAATAAAAAAAGACCAACAGAATTAAGAGAAATTTTTAAAAGTCTTAATCTCATTAATACTCCAACTACAGACCAATTTCTAATAATCCAATAACCTATCTGGAGAAAACAACAAACAAAAGCCATTATCAATAAAACCTCTCTTTCTGTTGACATAAAACAATCTTTAATTCCTCGTGAAAAGTCTTCACCTCGTGAACACCTGGAATATATGGCCTACCCAAAATTCACAAACCCGATATTCCTCTACGTCCTATTGTCAGTGTATACAACTGCCCTACACAACCATTGGCCAAAACTCTACCTTTCGCCGAAAATGCTTCATCCTTCATCAAAAATTCTTTTTATTTCATTGAACTTCTTAATACATTATCTCACCGTCAGACATTCTAGTAAGTTTCGATATCGTTTCACTCTTTACAAACATTATAGACGAAACTCTAAATATTCTGAAAACTAAATACAGTATCCAACAAGACCACTGATCTCTCATTAAACATTGTATGTCCACCACCTTTTTCATCTTCCAAAATCAATTCTACAGACAAATAAATGGTGCCCCAATGGGCTCCCCTCTATCTCCAGTAATTGCCAATATCTTTATGGAAGACTTCGAGACCCGAGTACTATCCACATAAATGCTTAAACCCACAGGTTGGCTTCGATATGTTGACGATACATTACTCATTTGGCCCCATGACTGGGATGCTTTTCAAACCCATCTGAATCGTATACGTCCTAGTATTAAGTTGATGAAAACTGATTCATTTCTACCGTTTCTCGAGGTTATCATAAAGAAAAACCAATCACAAGGTTTTTATGAATCTGTATATCGAAAACCCATGCATACCAATCGTTACTTGCATGCCAACTCTCATCGTCCACCTTCACAAATTAATTCAGTCATTAATACCCTTGTCTCCAGATCAACACGCCTTTGCGATAATATGCAAGTAAACCCGCTGAGCTCTCTTGTTTAAAACAAGCCCTCATCCAGAACGGTTACCGCTAAAATCACATCAATAGGAGCATCCACAGACATCAATCTCCCACTCAATCTCAATCCAAAGACTCAGACCCTTATCATACGAAAGCTTTTCTTCTACATCAAAGGTGTCACTGACAAAATTCTTAAATCAAGAGGAATAAAGTGAATGTTTACCCCTAACAGAAACTTTCATATCGGGTCTAATCAATCAAAGACAACATTCCAAATGAACAACATGGAGTTTATGATATAACTTGTACAGACTGCCCGATCTTATATAGGCCAAACAAATCGTAGAATCCAAAAAAGGATTTGCGAACATTCCATTTCTGTTCGCAATTCCGATTCAATTCGGCTCTAGGTCAACACCATCTTTATACAGGTCACAAAATTGATTTTGAAAACTCCAGAACCATAGCCCCTATCAGCTTCTATAAACCAAGAATTATCCGAGAAGCCATAGAAATTTAAAAAAGGCCAAATTGTCCCAATAAAAGAGATGACGGCATACGGTAACTTTTGACATGAAGACCTCTCATAAAGAAAATGTCATCCGCTCCACCCGTCAATCAAAATCCTACTGTCAGAAATGTTCGCGCCAATCTCCACGCTAACCCCCACCCAAACACGTCACCATCATATAAATGAACCGTCCTCTATTCCCAGTCCCAGTAATGCATTGGTTAGTGATGAGTGTAGTAGTCCCAGACACTTAAAATAAATAAACAAAATTTGTTAAAGTTTCATTATTTTATTTAAAACAAGATAAATACTACAACAATTAATTAAAAATTCCTAATTTGGGCAACACTGCGGCTATGTTTTGTCTTCAGAGTCAGGTTTTGGTAGCTGCTTCTTAAACTCCTTGATTATATGAACTCTTGGCATACTGGGCCCTACAAATTTTGCATTCGTGTTCGTTCTTTCTTGAGGTAGGTATACCTCAAAGACTCTAAAATACTTCAATATATTTCCTAAAAAGATTAAGGTAACATAAATTATTAATTAAAAAATAATAAAACTTTGACAACATAGAAATAAGAAATAAAATCAAACAGAATTTAATTACAATCTAAAAAAAATCTTTGCTACCAACAGGGACAACAGAACCAGACAAAGAGAGAAAAGGTATTAGAAACAAACAACAAGAAATTATACAGAAAATGCCAAAACGGAAAATAGATATAGCCATTTTCTCGAAGACAAAGAAAATGGGAAGGGGTAGTGAAGATGTTAAGCATTATGTATATTTCTACTCCAGATTAAATAAAGACAAAAGAAGCTCAACCAGGTATATCTATTTTAAATCACAAAAAGCATATGTAGTCCACTCGTCAGAGATTTGACCTCTAGAGTCACATGGGGCTATTAAACGTACTCAATTTTGATATTTTCAACATAACTTTAACTCAGTTAAAAAGATCTCTTGTTTTGTGATATGTATATCGATATTGTTAAATTTTGTTCTTGTTATATTATTTAGTATGTAATATTTTTAGTCTCATTTTTTAAACTTTTTGATATTGAAGTTAAATGTGTCGATAGCAATTAAAGTAAATTGTATACTCACGCTTAATCAAGCCATTATGAGCGATGCTGGGAATATTTATATTCCACTATGCATCAACAATTTACCCATATAAATTACCATCTTTCTTGTACTCATTGCGTCGAGTAAGGATGATAAATATACGAAAATGGTTGCGTTTCGATTTAATTTGAGCTTCTTACCACTCCCTGACACGTGTTTCTGGGTCTTCCCATCATCAGAGAGAGCTTGTAAGAAAACTCAAACTAAACCAAAACGCACCGACTACTCTAGCAATTATAGAAAAAATAATTACCAGAGTATGCTACTAGAGACATCTAGTGATGAAAGATGAAGTTAAATGTGTCGATAGCAATTAAAGTAAATTGTATACTCACGCTTAATCAAGAAATTAAGAGCGATGCTGGGAATATTTATATTCCACTATGCATCAACAATTTACCCATATAAATTACCATCTTTCTTGTACTCATTGCGTCGAGTAAGGACGATAAATATACGAAAATGGTTGCGTTTCGACACATTTAACTTCATCTTTCATCACTAGATGTCTCTAGTAGCATACTCTGGTAATTATTTTTTCTATAATTGCTAGAGTAGTCGGTGCGTTTTGGTTTAGTTTGAGTTTTCTTACAAGCTCTCTCTGATGACGGGAAGACCCAGTGTCAGGGAGTGGTAAGAAGCTCAAATTAAATCGAAACGCAACCATTTTCGTATATTTATCATCCTTACTCGACGCAATGAGTACAAGAAAGATGGTAATTTATATGGGTAAATTGTTGATGCATAGTGGAATATAAATATTCCCAGCATCGCTCATAATGGCTTGATTAAGCGTGAGTATACAATTTACTTTAATTGCTATCGACACATTTAACTTCATCTTTCATCACTAGATGTCTCTAGTAGCATACTCTGGTAATTATTTTTTCTATAATTGCTAGAGTAGTCGGTGCGTTTTGATTTAGTTTGAGTTTTCTTACAAGCTCTCTTCTCTCTCTGATGACGGGAAGACCCAGAAACACGTGTCAGGGAGTGGTAAGAAGCTCAAATTAAATCGAAACGCAACCATTTTCGTATTTTTGATATTGATTTTATATTATAAGTTATTTCAAGTTTTGAATCGTAACTGTGATATTGTAAATTAATCTGTTAATGAGGTTATCCTGTATATTAAATAAATAAATTTCGTGTTATAAATCTCTTGTTTTATTTATTATTACCCCAAATGCGATTAAAATAATAACAAAGTTATTACCGAAGTTATTTTATCGACTTTCTAGTACTTTTCGCAACATAATTGTTACTTTTACATAAAAAAAAGTTTACTTGAATCTTACGTAACGTTTAGGCGGGGGGAGTGGCGTCTTGTAAAACGTCACGGTGCGTTACATGAGGAAAGGGGGATCAAAAATGTTAAATTACGTTACTTAATACTTGAACGCCTCCTTATGAGATACTTAGCTGTGTAGTTTAGGAGATAGCTGTATTAACTTGTCACACTGTTTGTCCAGTAAACTAACGACGCCATCTAGGAAAGAAATCTGAACTATCACCATTTGACATTCCAATCATATTTTGTTCTTGAAACGATACGTTTAATCAATAATACTGAAGTATTATACGTATAGTCATACGTGGCTATACGTTCGACGACATCAGTGATACCTGTTCTTTTCCATAGGTCTTGGTTCCTTATTTTGTCTTTTTTTGTCACGCCGAGAATCGATCTTTCCATGCGCTTTTGTGCCACTCGCATTTTTAGTAATGTTGTTTTTGTGAGAGTGAGAGTTTCTGCTCCGTATGTCATAATAGGAAGAACGCATTGGTCAAATGTCTTCCGTTTCATAGCTATCGGGATGTTGCTCTTAAAGATGTCTCTTAGTGAACCATACACCGCCCAAGCAAGTGTTATTCGTCGTTGAAATTCACAGGTCTGATTATCCTTGCTTATTCTGATTTCATGAGCGAGAATTTTAATGTTTGTAGGTGACCGTTTGTTCCGAATTTTGAACGGAAGCCAGATTGTTCTCGGGGCTGGTAGAAATCCAACTTTTTTTCTAGTCTTGTCATAATTATTCGGGTAAACATTTTATAAATGTGGTTAAATAAGCTGATTGGTCTATAGTTTTCTAGGTGCGCCTTGTCTCCTTTCTTGTGTAGTAAAATTGTTACTGCATTGTTCCATGTTTCCGGTACGAAACAATCTGTTAGTAAAAGGTTAAACAAAATTTTTATTTAGTTGAGAAGGGTACGTCCGCCCATCTTTATACTTTCTATCACGACTCCATCTTATCCTGGTGCTTTGTTGTTTTTCACCTTGTTCATTGCGTCTTGGATATCGCTTGGTGTGATCTCTGACATGAGCTCTGAACCCTGGTTGATGATTTTGCGTGATGCGGCGGCTTCCAAGTTCGTTTGGTCTTCTCTTTGACTTGTGTATAGTTCTTGATAGAG